>NC_091956.1:9566138-9576138 GCF_031021105.1 Erythrolamprus reginae
CAATGGATGTTTTGCTTGAACTAGTTTTACAGCTGGAACAGGAATGCAGAATGGCAAAGCTATCCCAGATGCCTCCAAACGCGTAGTTCCGTTGTAATTTTTAGCATGATGGAAGCTGACAATAATTGAAGGCTAGCCGTGTTATTGCTAACCAGTGCAATATTTTTCTTAACAGAATCGAAGTTTTTAATTTAATTAAACCAAAATTCAAAATTAAGTGGCCATAACAACTTAATTTTGGGACAATGGTTTTGATCATTACATATAACCCTAGTAGGCCCCAAAAGGGACACCCAGTTATCTGAAAAGTGCACAAATGAGGCCTGGGAATAACATGTGTGCATGCTATTGATTGATTGATTGATTGATTGATTGATTGTTAGAGTTGGAAGGGACCATGCGGGTCATCAAGTCCAACCCCCTGCCTAAGCAGGAACCCTATAGCATCCTAGCCAAATGGCAGTCCAATTTCCTCTTAAAAATGTCCAGAGTATTGGGGTTCACAACGTCCGCTGGTAGGTTGTTCCACTGGTTGATCGTTCTGGCCATCAGGAAGATCTTCCTTATTTCCAGGTTGAATCTCTCCTTGGTCAGCTTCCAGCCGTTGTTCCTCGTCCGGCCCTCTGGTGCCCTGGAGAATAAAGTGATCCCCTCCTCTCTGTGGCAACCCCTCGTATACCTGTAGACTACTATCATGTCCGCTCTGGCCCTCCTTTTCTCTAGGCTATCCATGCCCAGTTCCCACAGTCTCTCTTCGTAAGTCTTGGTTTCTAGACCCCTAATCATTTTGGTTGCTCTTTTCTGCATCTTCTCCAGAGTTTCAATGTCTTTTTTAAAGTGTGGTGACCAGAACTGAACACAGTATTCCAGGTGTGGTCTGACCAGGGCGTAGTAGAGTGGTATTAAGACTTCCCTGGTCTTGGAGTGTATTCCCCTGTTGATGCAGCTTAGGATTGTGTTGGCTTTTTTGGCTGCTGCTGCACATTGTTGGCTCATGTTTAGTCGATTATCCACCAAGACTCCGAGATCTCTTTTGCCGTCGCTACTGCTGAGAGGGGTTTCTCCCAGGCTGTATGTGTGTCCAGGTTTTTTTTAACCTAGGTGAAGGACTTTGTTCTTGTCGATGTAGAACATCATTTTGTTGTTATTGTTATTGTTATTGTTGTTATTTACTAGACTTGTATGCTGCCCTTCTCCGAAGACTCGGGGCGGCTCACAGGGTACAATACAAAACAATGTGTACACAAATCTAATTAATTAAAACTATAAGCTAAGATCCCACTGCATTAAAAACAGTCAACCAACTCAGTCACAACCAAACATCACATTTGGTAGTCAGGGGAAAGGCATGATCAAATTGCCCCATGCCTGACGATATAAGTGAGTCTTAAGTAAGACTCTTGCAAAAGGCAAGGAGGGTGGGGGCAGTGCGAATCTCTGGAGGGAGCGGATTCCAGAGGGCCGGGGCCACCACAGAGAAGGCTCTTCCCCTAGGCCCCGCCAGACGACACTGTCTGGTCAACAGGACCTGGAGAAGGCCAACTCTGTGGGACCTGACTGGCTGTTGGGATTTCTGCGGCAGAAGGCGGTCCCGTAAGTAATATGTATCACTCTCCTGCAGAAGCTTCGTTGGTTGCCAATTTTTCCAGAGATATTCAAGGATCTAGTTGTCACCTTTAAAGCCCTTCATGACTTGGGACCAGGTTATCTGAAGGACCATCTCTTGCAGGTCACATCTACCTGGCCCATTAGAGTGGGGAAGCAAGGAATGTTGTGGGTCCCGTCCAGAGGTGCAGTAATGGGTTGCACCCAGAACAGGGAGGGATGCCATCCCGGTAGCAAAAATGGAGCTGTGCACGCAGCTCCGTGTGACCAGCGGGCTCCTGCACATACCCATGCGAGATTTGGCTTCTGCACATGTGCATGAAACCAAATCCTACACAAGGATACTGTGACATTTTGCCGATTTTTGGTGGTTATTTTGCTTCTGCACATGTGTGGAAAGAAGAAAAGACCACCAAAAATTGGTGAAATCTCACACACACACGAGCACCCTTGCGTGAGATTTGGCTTCCTATGCATGTGCAGAAGCCAAATCCTGCGCAGGCACCTTCCCATTACTTATACAGAGCTCTGCATGGAACCAGTAATGGGCAGCCAAAATTTTTACTGCTATGCTGTGGGCGTGGCTTATTTTGTGGGTGTGGCTTAATGGTCGTGTGACTGGGTAGGAGTGGCTTGCTGGCCATGTGATCAGTTGGGAGTGGCTTGAATGATCACCATCGTTCAAGTGAACTGTTAACTCCTCGACTTACAATCTTACCAGTGCCGCTCGCTTGGGTGACAATTTGCTTTGCGTTTGCCATGCTCTCCTTCCCGGGTCGCCTCCCCACCTCAGGCTAGGTAGCTAGGCGAACAGGTGCTGCCAGAAGCATAAATGCTGCCAGTGCTACTTCCACCCACGCCTTCTGCTTGCACCGTGTGAGGCTGGAGGGGAGCCGGGCAGAAGAGAGGGACACTCGTCCGAGGCCAGGAAGGAGGAAAGAGGAAAAAAGCAAGGAGCGCAGACACAGCAGCAGCAGGAAAAAAAGAGACAAGACGAGACCAGTAATCCAGGAAATGACAGCTGCCAATCAGCTGGAGCTGTGCACACATCTTCATTTCCGCCAGTGGAACTGCGTTCCACCCCGTCCTGCCTGCTGCCCACCCCTGCATAGAACCCTTGCCTGCTACTACTGTTTGTGACCATACGCAGCAGACACACCAACTCCTGGGTACGACACAGACAAGTGTATGTTGTTTTCTTGGCAGAAATTGCAGAGATTTACCTTGATTGCTTTCTTCTGCAGTATTTTTTTAAACCCTAAATCATGAGTGTAGGACTTTCATGGAAATAGAATCTCATTATCTTCTTCCAGATTATTTCCTCCACTTTTCAGGTGAAAAGTTTATAGCTCTTGGATTTCCTAGTACTGTAATTCCCTGTCCAAGAATGAGCGAAATCTGATTCTGCCACTAAGATGTTTGTCTCTTCGGGCAATTTCACCAGGACTAAATTTCATCATTGCAACAAATTTTTATTGTCTGTCTGCCAAAGTTCTCTGAAATACTTCTATTATTGATCCCAAATCTCTGCTATGTCCTGTCATTCAAGTCTTTAACATTCTCTATGCATTTAGCATTAACGACGGAGCTTGAGTTCTTAACACGCTTAAAAGCACAAAAATTGTTCTTATTTTCTATATGGTATCTAATTTTATATACTTTTTAAGGAGGGGTTTGTTACTTTTTCAATGTTATACTGTGTTCAGTTCTGGAGACCTCACCTGCAAAAAAGATATTGATAGAATTGAGCGGATCCAAAGACGGGCTACAAAAATTTTGGAAGGTCTTAAACATAAAACCTCAAGAAAGACTTCATGAACTCAATCTGTATAGTCTGGAGGACAGAAGGGAAAGGGGGGACATGATCGAAACATTTAAATATGCTAAAGGGTTAAATACGGTTCAGGAGAGAAGTGTTTTGAATAGGAAAGTGAACACAAGAACAAGGGGGCACAATCTGAGGTTAGTTGGGGGAAAGATCAGAAGCAACGTGAGAAAATATTATTTTATTGAGAGAGTAATAGATGCTTGGAACAAACTTCCAGCAGACATGGTTGGTAAATCCACAGTAACTGAATTTAAACATGCCTGGGATAAACATATAGCCATCCTAAGATAAAATACAGGAAATAGTATAAGGGCAGACTAGATGGACCATGAGGTCTTTTTCTGCCGTCAATCTTCTATGTTTCTATGTTTTGAAATACTACATTTTAGCCAATTCTGATGAGGCTTCTTTCTAGATTTTGCTAGGGTCCACAATGAAGTTTTCTTGCTGTGGAGACGCTTCTGTGTCGAGATTTGTTTTCTTCTTTTCATCTCTACACTACCACAAGCTTAATTTTGTCCTATTTTGCATTTTTTTGCTGGCCTAAGATAAAAAAACAAGCTGAACTGTACTGTGCTATTTTTGCTTGAAAGGACTAATTCAGTTATCCCTCTGGAAATGATTAAAACAGTACCAGGCTGTGCATTTATTTCTGAAACGTTTGGAGGAAGAAGAAGATCTTAATTGTATTTTAAATGATAGAATAATGGCTACTTAAAGGATTGAGGATTTACAAATGAGTGCTCATGCTATTTGGCCTTCCTCCAATTTCTAACACATAATCTGGTGAATTTAATAGCTCCCACAGGTAATTTAATGCAGAGTGGGTCTTCTCCGGATCCCATCAACTAAACAATGCCACTTGGCGGGACCCAGGGGAAGAGCCTTCTCTGTGGCGGCCCTGGCCCTTTGGAACCAACTTCCCCCAGAGATTAGAATTGCCCCCACCCTCCTTGCCTTTCGTAAGCTACTTAAAACCCACCTCTGCCGCCACGCATGGGGGAACTGAGATACTGTTTCCCCCTAGGCCGTTACAATTTTATGCATGGTATGTCTGTGCAGTATGTCTGTTTGGTTTTTATTATAATGGGTTTTTAATTGTTTTTAGTATTGGATTATTATTATATGCTGTCTTATTATTGCTGTTAGCCGCCCCAAGTCTTCAGAGAGGGGCGGCAAACAAATCCAATCAATGAATGAATGAATGAATGAATGAATGAATGAATGAATGAATGGGTCAGGAATGCAGTTCCGGTAGCAAAATTTGGAGCTCCACCCCAGAACACCCAATTTGCACTGAAAGACGTTGAAACAAAATGCATAAGCCACGCCCACAGTGTAGTAGTAAAAATTTTGGTAGCCCATCACTGACCCAGAATAACCATCCAGGATGAGTGGATGTCACCTCTGTTGATGGAGATTAATGCCGGAAAACCAATTTGGAACTTTGAAGCCAAATGGATATACCTGATCAAAGCCCTGCCCAATATTTTCTTAAAAATATTGAAGAGGGTGCCATCCCGGAAAAGGACTTGCTCTCTGTTCCCCTTTTCCCCAACTCAAGTTTGAGAGCTAGTTTGGTCTTGTGATTAAGATATCAAGCTAGAAACCAGGCCAGGGGTGAAATTCAAAAAAATTCCCTACCAATTCTGTGGGCGTGGCAGGGAAAGGATACTGCAAAATCTCCATTCCCTTCCCACTCCAGGGGAAGGATATTGGAAAATCTTGGTGAGGTACGCAGAACTGGCAGAAAATTTTTAATTTTTTTTATTTTCCTCCCCTTCTGGATATGTTTTTCCTATCACAGTAAATGGGGTTGAATGTGTATAATTTTAGAAGAGCTGTGCGCGCGCGTGTGTATGTATGTATACACATACAGTTTATATAGTAGATAATGTATATTTTTGTGTGCCTGAGTGTAATATGTATGTACATATATGGCATATATACATAGAATGAAATAGTATATTTTGGATGTTCAGTAATAGTAAATAGATAGGGAAATTGTATCTCTTTGAAGCGAGGAGAGGCCAAGCACCCTAACCCAAACCCTTGACCTGAGTGATGTCAAGTTGGCTACCTTGAAGCCTGTCGCGTTACCTTTAAGCCAACCCCTGGTCACATGATCATCAAGCCACTCCCACCTGGTCACATGGATGGCGAGCCACACCCACAAAATAAACCATACCTACAGTGTGGTAGTAAAATTTTTTGCAGCCCTTCACTGGTAGGTAGGTAAATAGGTAGGTAGGAAAATAGGTAGGTAGGTAGGTAGGTAGGTAGGTAGGTAGATAGATAGATAGATAGATAGATAGATAGATAGATAGATAGATAGATAGTTAGATAGATAGATATTTTAGTCTCTTGATATTAGATTTGTTATTGTATATTGTTTTATCACTGCTGTGAGCCGCCCCGAGTCTGCGGAGAGGGGCGGCATACAAATCTAATAAATAATAATAATAATAATAATAATAATAATAATAATAACAACAACAATAACAATAACAGACAGACAGACAGACATCACTTCCCATGAAAATAGTAGAAAAAATAGGATGCAATTCTTAGGGAGCAAGATGATTAAACGGGAGTTGTGCAAAACACAAAGCTGTACAAGGGTACACAAGAAGAGTTTGCCTGCAGCGGCTTAAATCAAACCGCTTGTCATTGGCTGAAGGCAACGATGCCATAACAGTAAAACATGTAGCTTCTTCAAGGAGCTACAAGCCCATGCACGACCCGCCTCCTTTGCTCTCAACTCCAAGTATCCCCCAGTCCTTTTTAGAGACGTTTCCGGCAGTAATCTGCGAATTGTCTGAAAAAATTCATTCATCTTTGCCTTTGCAAGAGCCATGCATTAGCTCACCTTACCAGCAGGCTGTAACTTATGGCCTTACAAATTATTGCTGAACCATAACTCCCGAGCCTTCTGGTTTTGGGAGTGGATGTTCTTCAACATCTGGAAGGTCACATTGGCCATGCGGTGCGCTAAATTCATGAGCTTTCTCTTAACTGAGAACAAAAGGAAAGGGCCAAGATTGTGTACTGGATCACTAGCAGAAATCCCACTCAGGTAATGCTTTGGTCTCCTTAATCAGAGCAGGGAAAAACAAAGAAAAGCTATAAACGAAAAGACAAATCCTCAATAATTCAACCTCAATCATGGGCAAACAATCAATACAAACTTAAGGTAAACCGCTTCAAACTCGATTGCAGAAAATACCATTTCAGCAGCAGAGTTGCTTGTGAATAGATTAGATTAGATTAGATTAGATTTATTGGATTTATATGCCGCCCCTCTCCATAGACTCGGAGCGGCTCACAACAATGGTGAAAAACAATACATAGTAACAAATCTAATATTTAGCAATCTAAATTACAGTTTTAGGTTAAAAAATCCAAAAGAAACCCCAATATATAAAAAACAAGCACACAATCGAATCATACACAGAAACTACATGGGCAAGGGGGAGATGTTTCAATTCCCCCATGCCTGACAGCAGAGGTGGGTTTTAAGGAGTTTCCGAAAGGCAAGGAGTGTGGGGGCAATCCTAATCTCTGGGGGGAACTGGTTCCAGAGGGTTGGAGCCACCACAGAGAAGGCTCTTCCCCTGGATCCCGCCAGATGACATTGTTTAGTCGACGGGACCCGGAGAAGGCCAACTCTGTGGGACCTAACCGGTCACTGGGATTCGTGCAGCAGAAGGCGGTCCTGGAGATATTCTGGTCCGATGCCATGTAGGGCTTTATAGGTCATAACCAACACTTTGAATTGTGACCGGAAACTGATCGGCAACCAGTGTAGACTGCGGAGTGTTGGAGTAACATGGGCATACTTAGAGAAGCCCATAATTGTTCTCGCAGCTGCATTCTGCACGATCTGAAGTTTCCGAACATTCTTAAAAGGTAGCCCCATGTAGAGAGCATTACAATAGTCGAGCCTCGAGGTGATGAGGGCATGAGTGACTGTGAGCAGTGACTCCCGATCCAGATAGGGCCGCAACTGGCGCACCAGGTGAACCTGGGCAAACGTCCCCCTCGCCACAGCTGAAAGATGGTTCTCTAATGTGAGCTGTGGATCAAGGAGGACGCCCAAGTTGCGGACCCTCTCCGAGGGGGTCAATACTTTTCCCCCCCCAGGGTAATGGACGGACAGATGGAATTGTCCTTGGGAGGCAAAACCCACAGCCACTCCGTCTTATCAGGGTTGAGTTTGAGTCTGTTGACACCCATCCAGACCCCAACAGCCTCCAGGCACCGGCACATCACTTCCACTGCTTCGTTGACTGGACATCTAGATAGTTGGCTTCTTCTTTCAATAAGCTCTATATCTCCTTAAGTGTTGGCATCTGCTGTGGACTATTAAGAAAAAGTTGTGGAGGGGGGGCTGCTTTGTGTCAGCATATTTCTCCATTTCTCCTTTAGGCGAATATAATATTCTGCCTCTTCAATATTCCTCAAAATATTTCATGCTTCTAGAAGTGGGGGGGTGCTTCCCACATTATAAACCCCAAAGATCTGACAGGGACTTAGCGTTTCAGTCACAGTGGGTGTTTTTGAGTTAACTAGGTTATGGTAAATAACACCTGAGGGGTTCTATGTTGCAACATCCTTTGTTATTTTCCTGAACAGAAAATTGCAACCATGTTCCTTTAAAAAAAAACACTCTTTGAACACTTGCTAAATGTCTTTATTAAAGACTTAGGTATATATATACGTTCAGGTTCAGTTCTCATGAATAATGTTTATGCTGGGACTTGCTTATTCTCAGCCGTGTGCCCAACCTGAAGTTTGCATATGTTTACCACATTAATTCATTTTTAAAAATGCAGGTAGTGAAAATCCAGGCCATACCTGTCTACGGAGTTTCTCCATCATTCAGGTCTCAAACTTGATTTTTTCGAAAGGAACTGGACTTCCTTTGTTTTTCCTTGAAGACATTTCGCTTCTCGTCTAAAAAGCTTCATTGGTTCTGATCGAATGAAGCTTCTTAGGTGAAAAGTAAAATGTCTTGAAGGAAAAACAAAGTAAGTCCAATTGGCTTTGGAGGAAAAATAAACGAAAACAAACCTTTGAGCCACATCATACCTGTTCTTTTGCCACCTCCATCAATGGCATCCAGGAGATATTTAATCCCTTAATATTTTAGATATTTATAGATGTTTTATTCCCTTAAAAATAATAGATACTTTATTCCCTTTAAAACCTGCCAGCTATATAGAATTCTTTATTAGCCAAGTGTGATTGGACACACAAGGAATTCGTCTTTGGTGCAGATGCTCTCAGAGTACATAAAAGAAAAAGATAAAATTGTCAAGAATCATGAGGTCCAACACTTAATGATTGTCATAGGGGGTCAAATAAGCGAAGAAACGATCAATATTAATAAAAATCTTAAGGATACAAGCAACAAGTTACAGTCATGGAGTCAAAAGAGGGAGGAAATGGGTGATAGGGATGATGAGAAAAAACTAGTAGTAATTGTAGTGCAGACTTAGTAAATAGTTTGACAGTGGTGAGGGAATTATTTGTTTAGCAGAGTGATGGCATTTGGGAAAATATAGAAACATAGAAACATAGAAGACTGACAGCAGAAAAAGACCTCATGGTCCATCTAGTCTGCCCTTATACTATTTCCTGTATTTTATCTTACAATGGATATATGTTTATCCCAGGCATCTTTAAATTCAGTTACTATGGATTTACCAACCACGTCTGCTGGAAGTTTGTTCCAAAGATCTACTACTCTTTCAGTGAAATAATATTTTCTCACATTGCTTTTGATCTTTCCCCCAACTAACTTCAGATTGTGTCCCCTTGTTCTTGTGTTCACTTTCCTAATAAAAACACTTCCCTCCTGAACCTTATTTAACCCTTTAACATATTTAAATGTTTCGATCATGTCCCCCCTTTTCCTTCTGTCCTCCATATATTCATGTGTCTAATTGTCTTGGTGTGCAGTACTCTGTAGTGACGTTTTAGGGGTAGGAGTTGAAACAGTTTATGTCCAGGATGTGAGGGGTCAGTAAATATTTTCAACGCCCTCTATTTGACTCGTGCAGTATACAGGTCCTCAATGGAAGGCAGGTTGGCAGCAATTGTTTTTTCTGCAGTTCTGATTCTCCTCTGAAGTCTGTGTCGGTCTTGTTGGGTTGCAGAACCAAACCAGACAGTTTTAGAGGTGCAGATGACAGACTCAATGCTTCCTCTGTAGAACTGGATCAGCAGCTCCTTGGGCAGTTTGAGCTTCCTGAGTTGGCGCAGAAAGAACAGTCTTTGTTGTGCTTTTTAAATGAGGTTTTTTCATGTTAGGCGAACATTTAGGTAACCATATTGATGCCAGGAACTATCCTTCATTAAGAGATGCGGCGTATCAGAGGCTAATACACTGAGGTTGTCTATCAGAAAGGTCAGCAGTTCAGTGGTTCGAATCCCTAGCGCTGCGTAATGGAGCGAGCTCCAGTCACTTGTCCCAGCTTCTGCCAACCTCACAGTTCGAAAATGTAAAAAGAAATGCAGGTAGAAAAATACACACCATTTTTGCTGGGAAGGTAACAGCATTCC
>NC_091956.1:9928638-9973638 GCF_031021105.1 Erythrolamprus reginae
TTTCTCAAGATTAGATTTTCAGGGTTGCAGACAGAAAACACTGGCTATTAACTCTCTTTCTATTCAGAAAGAAATGTTGCAATTCTGCAACGAACTTCCCTTTTTCCTCCCCTTTTATGCTACCTGTGATGAAGTGATCTACGTTGCTGGAAATATTCCTGTCTCCCTCGCATTCTTCTGACTCTCGCATCTAAAATGGGGTCCACTATATGCCATTCCTCCTCTGACTCTGACACCATTGCAGTTGGGGGGTCTGCAGCCTCTGGAGTGTCCCCAGGTCCCAACTCTCCCTCACTTTCACTGTCCAACTCTTCTGATAAATACACTGGTCTGTGACCCCCAGATTGGGGGGGGGGACCCAGTTCATTCTCCTCAAAGTCTGTGACCAGAGGAGTCGGATGTGAGCCAACCACAACAGTGAGATTGTCCTCTCAGCTTTCCAGTAGCTTTGCACACAACTCAGTACAGTAATTAATATATTGTAGCCGCCATAACAATCCGATGAACGGCATTGTTTATTAAATTCATAAATCCTCTCGATCATGGACTTCTCTGAAAAATCACTAATACAACTATTTCAAGCACTTAGTTGGAAAATGCTAATGATTGTAGAGTCATTTACTTGGAAGGGACCCTTGGGGTCATTCGAACCAGGGGTCAGCACCCTAAACACTCAAAGAACCATTTGGATCCGTTTTCCACAAAAAATAAAACATCGGGAGCCACAAAACCTTTCCCCCTGCTGACTATTTCCTGAGTATATGTAGGGTATGTAATTGAACATTCTATTTTCTTCTGAAACTTTTCTTTTCTTGGATTTATATATGGTTGGCCTTCCAGGGGCTGTATCTTGGGTCTACGCAGATTTAAAACCAACCAGGAATCCACTCCCTGATATTTAAAAGCAACCTTTTTTATACAGAAAACAGCATTTATACAAGCCAAATTCATGCATGTGAATGCATCTTGGCAGCTCCTCAGTGAGAGTAGTTAAGAGATCGCAGTTCAGCGTCTAAGCTACTGCTGCAGATCAAAGCTAATTATGCACTTCTTTACAAGATAAAGAGTCTCCAGTTTCATTGACTTACTTTTACAGCTTTGCAGTCTCTCCGTAGACAAGGCTCTTTTACTCCAAGGATTTTAGCTGAGAAAGAACAGTTGGCTAGCGCAGTGATTTTCAACCTTTTACAAAACCATTTACAAAACCATGGGGCACATTTGGGGGGGGGGGGCTAAAAAGTTTGGACAAAAAAATTATCTCTCTTCCTCCTTTTCGCTCTATTTCTCTCTCCCTCTTTCTCTTCCTTCCTCTTTTTTCTCTCCCTTCTTTCCTCTTTTTTGCTCTTTCTCTCTCCCTTCCTACCTCCCTCTATGTCTTTCTTTCTCCCACCTTCCCTCTCTCTCTCTCTTTCTTTCTTTCTTGCTCTCTCTCTCTTTCTTTCTTTCTCTCTCTTGCTTTCTTTCTTTCTTGCTCTCTTTCTTGCTTTCTTTCTCTCTTGTTCTCTTTCTCTCTTGCTTTCTTTCTCTCTCTTGCTTGCTTTCTCTCTTGTTTTCTTTCTCTTTGTTCTCTTTCTCTCTTGCTGTCTTTCTCTCTCTTGCTTTCTTTCTCTCTTGTTTTCTTTCTCTCTTGCTCTTTCTTTCTCTCTTGCTCTTTCTTTCTCTCTCTGAGCTTCGCGGCACACCTGACCATGTCTCGCGGCACACTAGTGTGCCACAGCACACTGGTTGAAAAACACTGGGCTAGCGTAACATGGATGGGACCTCAAACATCAACGGACTCCATTACAAAATGTTGAAACTCCACCCTGAATTTCCCATAGGCCTCCCTTAAATACCTATAGGGAGTGGTCAACAATTCCCTAGAGTTAACAAACTACAGTCTACTTCCTTTTCCCATACAAGTATTCTTGTCTTTTTCTTAGTCTTCTAAAGTCGGCATCTAAAAAAGGCTCATAGTCTTCCTCCTCCTCCTCTTCCTCTAAGTCAGACCCTACTGTCATTGGCATATCTGCCACCTCTGATGGTCTTTCAGGTCCATCCGGGTCTATTTCTCCCTCACTTTCACTCTCTTGCATCAGCTGGCAAAACCACTGGCCCAGTGTACCAAGATGGGCCTGGCTCACCCTCCTCAGAATTTATCATTACCAGAATTGGTTGAAGACCACTGACAACACCGGGGGTTTGAAAAGCTCAATAAATCTCACGGGGGCAGATGTCGCTTATTTGACTGACAAGGAGCTGCAGCGGAGGGATGAAAGAGCCACATGTGGCTCCAGAGCCATGGGTTGGTGACCCCTGATCTAGACCAATGTTTCTCCAGCTTGAGAAGTTTAAGATGGATGGACTTCAACTCCCTGCCTTTGCTGGCTAGGGAATTCTGGAAGTTGAAGTCCATCCATCTTAAATTTTTCTAGATGGAAAAACACTGATCTAACCCAATCTTCTGCCCAACTGCTCAACTACTGTAAGGCTCTCCACATGGGGCTAGCTTTGAAAAATGTTCGGAAATTCCAGATCATGCAGAATGCAGCTGCGAGAGCAATCAGGGGCTTCTCTAAGTATGCCCATATTACTCCAACACTCCACAGTCTGCACTGGTTGCCAATCAGTTTCCGGTCACAATTCAAAGTGTTGGTTATGACCTATAAAGCCCTTCATGGCACCGGACCAGAATATCTCCGGAACCGCCTTCTGCCGCACAAATCCCAGCGACCGGTTAGGTCCCACAGAGTTGGCCTTCTCCGGGTCCCATCGACTAAACAATGTCATCTGGCGGGACCCAGGGGAAGAGCCTTCTCTGTGGTGGCTCCGACCCTCTGGAACCAGCTCCCCCCAGAGATTAGGATTGCCCCCACCCTCCTTGCCTTTCGTAATCTCCTTAAAACCCACCTCTGCCGTCAGGCATGGGGGAATTGAAACATCTCCCCCTTGCCCATGTTGTTTTGGTGTATGATTGATTGTGTGCTTGGTTTTTATATATATTGGGGTTGTTTTTATGAATTTTGTAACCTAAAACTGTAATTTAGATTGCTAAATATTAGATTTGTTACTATGTACTGTTTTTGCCATTGTTGTGAGCCGCCCCGAGTCTGCGGAGAGGGGCGGCATATAAATCCAATAAATCTAATCTAATCTAATCTAATCTAATCTAATCTAATCTAATCTAATCTAATCTAATCTAATACAATCACAATAGCTGTCTAACTTTGATTTCAAGACATGCCGCGATGAACCACCCGTGTGTCTCCAGCCTTACTCGTGTTTACCATTATCACTCACTTTCTCTGAAAGGTCACCACCGGATCCTCCAACAAATCACTGAAGTCCAGTTTTCGCCCTTTCTCAATGACATCACGATGCTTCCGAACAAAGAGCCAGCCGATATGGGAGAAGAAGAACCCCCGCCGGGCATTATGCGGGTCAGCATCCGTCTCGGAGTATTTGTGATGCACCCGGTGGTCTCGGGCCCACTCAAAAATGTCGTTCTGCACAAAACAGAAGGGGAAAATTAAGCGTCGTGGTTTTGTGAACCTCTGAACCCTTGCTTACTCACCGTTCATATCACCCGTTTCCTCCTACTTATGACTGTATGACTGTAACTTGTTGCTTGTATCCTTAAGATTTCTATTAATATCGATTGTTTCCTGATTGCTTATTTGACCCCTATGACAATCAGTAAGTGTTGTATCTCATGATCCTTTTTTAAAAAAAAAATTACCTCATGATTCTTTTTTTAAAAAAATTACCTCATGATTCTTCCCCCCCCCCCAATTTTTACCTCATGATTCTTGACAAATGTATATATTCTTTTATGTACACTGAGAGCATATGCACCAAAGACAAATTCCTTGTGTGTCCAATCACACTTGGCCAATAAATAATTCTGTTCTGTTCTATTCTATTCTATTCATTCTATTCTATTCTTGTGTTTTTAAGCAATAGCATTGTCTATGGAGACTTGAGTGGCGGCGTGGCCTACAGGTGTTCCAGCGAACGCCGAACCCGAACGTTACCTGAACTTTTTAAAAAGTTCAGGTTCAGGTTCGGCATGCCGAACACTGCAAAGTTCGGTTCGCCCAACACTAGTCACGATTGTCTCAAAAGTGGGGTTTTTTTTTCAAAAAGCAACTGGACTTCGTTTTTCCTTGAGGACATTTCGCTTCTCATCCAAGACGCTTCTTCAGTTCGAGAAGAAAAACACCTTCAAAGGAAGTACACTTGCCTTTTGTAAAAGCAGCTTTGGGACAAGCAACAGCATTGTTTGCTCAGTCAGAAAATAAACCCCTGTTTATGTCAAATACTATCAAAGATAGCAGCTGGTTTCCAGAGAAAATTTGCCTTCTGGCTATGTTGTTGCTTCTACCTCCTAGGAGACTTCAGAAGTATTTTTACCTCACCCACCTGAGCGTCTAGGAGGAGAGTGGGTGGAATTATTGTTAACATACAAATATGGTAGCAGGTGCACAAATCTCTCACCTTCTAGCCATGATGGTGAACTTTTGTTTCCTTGGGTACCAAAAGAGTGTCTGCATGTGCTATCGTGCATGCACGAATGCCCACATCCATAATTCAATCCTGGGGAGGGCGAAAACAGCTTCCCCAACCCTCGTGGAGACCCTCTGGAGACAAGAAACAGCCTGTTTCCCAACTTCTAGTGGGCCCAGTAGGCTTGTGTTTCGCCCTCCCCAGCTTCCAAAGCCTTCCCTGAAGCCGGTGGAGGGTAAAAACGCCATTCTCCATCCCTCTGGAGGCACTCTGGAAACAAAAAACGCCTTCCCAGAGCCTCTGTGTGAGCCAAAAATCAGCTGGCCAGCACACGCATGCATGTCGGAGCTGTGCTGTGGACAATAGTATACCTGAAAATGGTATTACCTATTCTCAGACTACTTAAGCTTCAACCGCAGCAACACAGGAGTACGCAACAGATTCAAACTTAATGTTAACTGCTCCAAACTTGACGGTAAAAAATATGACTTTAACAAATGAGTTGTCGAAGCGTGGAACTCATTACTGGACTCAGTAGTGTCAACCCCTAACCCCCAACAAGTGCACCAGTGTACCTTTTGTCCCTTGTCCAATTGTCTCTCCTTTATCTCATATATCTTTTCTTCCTATCATATATCTTCTCCTCTATTTTTATATCTTTTCTTCTATCATTTTCTTTATATATATTACTACATGTCTATTCTCTTCAATATGTATTGTGTATTGGACAAACAAACAAATAAATAAATATAAGCAGCCCCACCCATTGTGCCTTTGCAGGGGTGTCAAATTAGATTGCTTGGCAGGCCGGATCAACATTGTACTCGTCCTCCGAAGGCCGGCTGTAGGAGGTCATCAAGGCTGAAAATGGGCTGCATGGGGGCCGCCCGTAGCCGACCACATTGCATTTGGGCCAGCAAGGTGCTGCAGGAGACTGTCCAGGCTGAAAACAGGCCTGTTTTTGCTAGCAGAGGCACTGCAGGTTAGTCCTTTGCTATTTCTAGGCCAGTCCCACAGGTAGTCCTCAACTTACAACCACAAAACCAGAATTTCTATCGCTAAACAAGGTGGTTGTTAAAGTAATCTTATGTAGGAGAAAGAGAGGCAGAGCCTGGGAGTGGAGTCAAGAAAGGAATTAGCCTGGAATCATTAGGTTCTCACAAGCGGTCTAAGTCCAACACTTCGTGAATTCCGCTGGTTCCTAACTAGTGCCGGAATAGGGTGATCAGTTGACTAGATGCTTGTGTATGGCCATGAGCAATAAATCAAACAGAACTTAATACGGAGTCTTGATGCTTCATGCCCGACTGTTTATTTATTTATTTATTGGACTTGTATGCCACCCCTCTCCGTGGATTTGGGGCGGCTCACAACACATCAATAAAAAACAATATACAATAACACATCTAAATCAAATTAATATAAATAACTAATTTAAAATCATTCTAAAAGGCTAAAACGTTAAAAATCATTTATTCAGATTCAAACCACAAACATACCACATATTCGTTGGCCAGAGGCTAGAGTCTCGTGGCATAAAAAGGTTTTCAGATTCTTGCGGAAGGCAAGGAGGGTGGGGGCAGTATGAATTTCCAGGGGGAGCTGATTCCAGAGGGCCGGGGCCCTCACAGAGAAGGCTCTTCTCCTAGGCCTCGCCAGGACCAGGAGAAGACCGACTCTGTGGATACTGGGATTCATGCGGCAGAAGGCGGTCCTGCAAGTAATCTGGTCGATGCCAGTTGTACCTGATTTTACAATATTTTTTTGCCACAGTTATTAATCTCAATTGCTGTGGTTGTTAAGTGAAGCCCCGACATGACAGGCTGGAGAATTCTGGGAGTTGAACTCCACAGGTCTTCAAGTTGCCAAGGTTGTCTACTCCAGCCTTACATGGTTGCTTAAGAAGAGTTATGGAATGTGCAGAACTAGACATGATGACAAAACGTTTGAATAATCAAGTTGAAACAGAATTTTATAAAATATGGGATAAAGTATATGAATGGTGGAATTTTAAAAAATAGTATTAAAAATCAAATAAGTAAGAATTTATAATTATTTGAACTAATTATTCTGAAGGTTTATAGATAGAGTGTAATAGTTTAAAAACAATATAAACATAGAGTTTTTGCTTTCTTTTCTTTACAGTATTTAGTTTAGTTTAGTTTTATTGGATTTATATGCCGCCCCTCTCCGAAAACTCGGGGCGGCTAACAACAATCATGAAAATATACAATAAAATCCAATACTAAAAGCAAATTAAAACCCCTTAATATATAAAAACCAAACATACATACAAACATACCATGTATACAGTTGTAACGGCCTAGGGGGAGAAAAAAGTCTTAATTCCCCCATGCCTGGTGGCAGAGGTGGGTTTTAAGTAGCTTACGAAAGGCAAGGAGGGTGGGGGCAATTCTAATCTCTGGGGGGAGTTGGTTCCAGAGCGCCGGGGCCGCCACAGAGAAGGCTCTTCTCCTGGGTCCCACCAAGCGGCATTGTTTAGTTGATGGGACCCGGAGAAGACCCACTCTGTGGGACCTAACTGGCCGCTGGGATTCGTGCGGCAGAAGGCAGTCCCTGAGGTAATCTGGTCCGGTGCCATGAAGGGCTTTATAGGTCATAACCAACACTTTGAATTGTGACCGGAAACTGATCGGCAACCAATGCAGACTGCGGAGTGTTGGTGTGACATGGGCATATTTAGGGAAGCCCATGATTGCTCTCGCAGCTGCATTCTGCACGATCTGAAGTTTCCGAACACTTTTCAAAGGTAGCCCCATGTAGAGACCGTTACAGTAGTCGAGCCTCGAGGTGATGAGGGCATGAGTGACTGTGAGCAGTGACTCCCGGTCCAAATAGGGTCGCAACTGATGCACCAGGTAAACCTGGGCAAACGCCCCCCTCGCCACAGCTGAAAGATGTTTCTCTAATGTGAGCTGTGGATCGAGGAGGACGCCCAAGTTGTGAACCCTCTCTGAGGGGGTCAATGATTCTCCCCCCAGGGTGATAGATGGACAGATGGAATTGTCCTTGGGAGGCAAGACCCACAGCCACTCCGTCTTGTCTGGGTTGAGTTTGAGTTTGTTGACACCCATCCAGGCCCCAACAGCCTCCAGGCACCGGCACATCACTTCCACTGCTTCGCTGACTGGACATGGGGTGGAGATGTATAGCTGAGTATCATCGGCATATTGATGTATGATAAAGTTAGAAGTGTTATTTTCTATATTTTATTTTTTGAATAAGTATTTGATATTTTATAGATAAGAAACTTAATTAACATAAAGAATATAGAGTTAAACTTAACAAGAATATAATGCTCACGTATGATATTTCTGTATTGATCTGATTACAGTTAGGGGGTTTTTTTCTGTATCAGTTAGACTTCTATGACAAGCAGAGCAATTTAAATGTTTAATGTTGTTTGTTCTTGTCTGTCTTTTGAAAAACAATTATAATTATATATATACTGTATGTATATATATATATATATATATATGTAGATTGTTCTGAGTTCGGGTTTTGCCCTGTGTAATATTTTGCATGTCTATGCGACGTTTCGGTGAAATCACATTCACCATCATCAGGCTAAAGTTCCAATCTTTGTGTTGTTGTAAAATGGATATATATAATGGATATATAAAATATATATATATATAAAGAAGAGTTTGACAGCTGTGTGAATCGATTCTAAATACCTACCTGAAATGCCATTGAATTGGCGGCGGCCAAAAATATTCGCAGAGGCAGTTTGGCTTTGTAAGATCTGTGACTCCACAAACGATGGGCACCCGCTGTCACACCCAGGGCACACACCAGGAAACATGTGTATGCTGAAAACATGACAGAAAAATGAAAGAAGAAGGAAAGGTTATTGCTGAATATGTAAATAGTTGAATGCAAATACATTGTTCCCTCGATTTTCGCGGGTTCGAACTTCGCGAATAGGCTATACCACGGTTTTCAAAAAATGCTAATTAAAAAATACTTCGCGGTTTTTTTCTATACCACGGTTTTTCCCACCCAATGACATCATACATCATCGCCAAACTAATAATTTTTGCAAATAAATAACAAAAAAATATTGTTAATAAATAATTATGTGTATAAATGTCAGGATCACTAAGTGTCTTATTCAATGGTGAGTACCAGTAATAATGGTGAGTAAATGGTTGTTAAGGGAATGGGAAATGGTAATTTAGGGGTTTAAAGTGTTAAGGAAGGCTTGTGATACTGTTCATAGCCAAAAATGGTGTATTTACTTCCATATTTCTACTTCGCGGAAATTTGACTTTCGGGGGCGGTCTCGGAACGCATCCTCCGCAAAAATCGAGGGAACACTGTAGTTTGAATTTGAATGTTTGAAGTTGATTGGTTGTTTCCATTTGAGCGGGAGAATTGTTTAACTGTCAACCCTGTCTTGGGCGGGGGGGAAAAGAGTATAAATATTTTTTTTTTAAAAAAAACATTTTTTATTGATTTTATAATATAAAACACACACACAACATATAACAAGTGCTCAGTGATTGTGCCCACCACCAGACAAACATTCGTACCCCCCCACCAATCGGGGGTGTTTCTTGTATAAACCATTTTAACCCAAGAGCAAAATAGCCGCCCCGAGTCTTCGGAGAGGGGCGGCATACAAATCTAAGTAATAAATAAATAAATAAATCTATTTACATATTATAAAGTGATTCCAATTTGTTTCTTGCAGCTTGGTCTCGGATTCTACTCGCCATATATCGTCTTACCTTGTCCCATTGTCCCATCAGTTGTCGCAAGTCAGTTTCATTAACCAAATTCATCCTTTTGTCCATAATCTCAAATTGAATTTTGCATTGTCCATTTTGTCGCATCCTTCCAACCCAAGACTATTACCGCCTGAGCGCTTTCTATCGCTGCTTGTTTTATTTCTCTAAATTCTCCCATCTCATTACTTTTGACTAATGCTGCCATTTCTTTAGTGATTATCCATCTTATATTTAACATCCTATTCATATCCTCTTGCACTTTTTGCCAAAAAAAAAAAAAGAAAGTATAAATACAGGAACCCAAGCGTTGCTCGCAGATAATCTCAAATTGAATGTGGTCCACCATTAACCGGTTCCCCCAAGCCTGATGACAGAGGTGGGTTTTGAGGACCTTACGAAAGGCAAGGAGGGTGGGGGCAATTCTGATCTCCGGGGGGAGCTGGTTCCAGAGGGTCGGGGCCACCACAGAGAAGGCTCTTCCCCTGGGTCCCGCCAGGCGATATTGTTTAGTCGACGGGACCCGGAGAAGGCCAACTCTGTGGGACCTAACCGGTCGCTGGGATTCGTGCGGCAGAAGGCGGTCCCGGAGATATTCTGGCCCGATGCCATGAACGGCTTTATAGGTCATAACCAACTCTTTTTCCAGGTTGGCCCTGTCAGACAGATCTAAGCACCCTGCAGGTCAGATCTGGGCCCTGGGCCTTTGACACTGCTGCTGTTCATTGTCATGCAATACTACAGGGCATCTGCTAACAATGTGGCACTTTCAAAAACATATTCATTTTGCCACCGAGAACTTGCTGGCGAAGAAATAGCAGGGGACATTTCCCAGTATCGCAGCTATCCAGCTGCCACAGTTCTGTACAGAGGCTTTCAACTGCATCCATAAAAAACCCCCACGTAGCTAGACAAAGCATTACACAACACTTCTCTCACGCATAACATCTATTGTAACTTTACCATTTAAAATTCATTGTACAGTATAACCCATTGGGACCATGTATTTGAGTTTTAGTTTCACAGGCACAAGAAAGGGCCAACCCATTACCTTCTAAAGCTTAACAAATTCTAATGCTTTGCAAGTCCCCGGTAATTGTGAAGGATAGCCAGCTACTTGCTCAAAGACATTAAAAAAAAAAAAAAAAATCAATCGTCTTCCTCTGCAATTAGTTTTGGGTGGGCAACCCAGCGGTACCCGCCTTACACCATAGTTATTTTCACTCTGTTGTTACACTGTGCTGATTTCAGGGTCACGGAAATTATTTTCCATAATGGATGAAAACATCTCAAACAACTCTGTACAAGAGAAGGAAGACGCTCGAGCCAGGGGTGGGTTCCACACACATAGAAACATAGAAAAATAGAAGATTGAGGGCAAAAAGGACCTCATGGTCCATCTAGTCTGCCTTATACTATATCTTGTCTGCCCTTATACTATACCTATCCCAGGCATGTTTCAATTCATTAATGTGGATTTACCAACCATGTCTGCTGGAAGTTTGTTCCAAGCATCTACTACTCTTTCAGTAAAATAATATTTTCTCACGTTGCCTCTGATCTTTCCCCCAACTAATCTCAGATTGTGCCCCCTTGTTCTTGTGTTCATTTTCCTATTAAAAACAGTTCCCTCCTGAAACTTATTTAACCCTTTAATATATTTAAATGTTTCGAAATTACCTGCTGACTGGCAGTTGTAAAAAGCTGAGATGTTCAGTATGATAACAGATTAGGCAAGTAAATAGTATGTTCTACCCATAAACGTTAGAATAGAATAGAATAGAATAGAATAGAATTCTTTATTGGGCAAGTGTGATTGGATACACAAGGAATTTGACTTGGTACATATGCTCTCAGTGTACATAAAATAAAATATCGATATGAAGTACAACACTTAATGATTGTCATAGGGGTCAAATAATAGAATAGAATAGAATTTGTATGCCGCCCCTCTCCATAGACTCGGGGCGGCTAACAACAATAGTAAAACAACATATAACAAATCTAATATTTAAAATAATTTAAAAGACCCTAATTTAAAAACCAAACATACACAGAAAAATACCATGCATAAATTGTATAGGCCTAGGAGGAAGGGAAAATCTCAGTTCCCCCATGCCTGATGACAGAAGTGGGTTTTAAGGAGCTTACGAAAGGCAAGGAGAGTGGGGGCAATTCTAATCTCTGGGGGGAGTTGGTTCCAGAGGGCCGGGGCTGCCACAGAGAAGGCTCTTCCCCTGGGTCCCATCGAACGACATTGTTTAGTCGATGGGACCTGGAGAAGACCCACTCTGTGGGACCTAACTGGTCGCTGGGATGCGTGCAGCAGAAGGCGGTCCAGGAGATAATCTGGTCCGGTGCCATGAAGGGCTTTATAGGTCATAACCAACCCTTTGAATTGTGACCGGAAACTGATGGGCAACCAATGCAGACTGCGGAGTGTTGGTGTAACATGGGCATTCCTAGGGAAGCCCCTGATTGCTCTCGCAGCTGCATTCTGCACGATCTGAAGTTTCTGAACACTAATTGCTGACACAGTCTTAGATGTTTTTGGTTTCTTTTTAAAGAAAGCACTGTAGCTTCTTAGCAAGGGTTTTCTAAAAGTTGGGCCAATTAGCACTTCCCAGGGACTGTCAAAGATCAAACTTAACCTAGTTATAAAAGGAACAAACAGCAATGATCTCAAAAGAGAGAGGGGGGGGGAGAGGGGGAGAGAGAGATAAAAATATGAGGAATGAAATGAATCAGTGATGTGCTTCTGACAAGTTGCGGATTTGAAAAGGACACGAGTTTATCTGTGGGCTTGTTATAAGACCTACAGTATATCAGTTGCCCTGACAACTAGCAAATGTGGATTTTCTTAATCCTACAGGGGAAAAAAAATCAAAATGGGAACCACAAGATAGAAGCTCCTGGGTTTTGATTGGACTGGTGTGGTTGCGGCAAGGATCCTCACTTTTCAACACCACCACCAAAAAGACCCTGACTTTGTGTCTGAATGGTCAAATGTCTGGCAACTCCAAATCTCAACCCAAAAAATGCTGTCTTACGCATTGGCAAAAAGAATCAGAACACCAAATACAAGCTGAATAAACAAGACCTTACCGACAACCCTCACGCCGTAAAAGACCGTGGAATACTCATATCAAATGGCCTAAGTGCCAAAGCCCACTGCAACAACATCGCCAAAAAGGCTTCAAGAGTTGTTCAACTAATCCTAAAAATTAATCCGAAATTGCAGCATTGCAAAAATGCGGAAGTCTGCAGGTGGGGTTTCGAGGACTTCCGTGTTTTTGCGATGCTGCGATTTCGCTGAGGCTCCCCTCGCTGGGAAACCCCACCTCCGGACCTCCGTTGCCAAGGAAGCACCTGTTTTTGCGCTGCTAGGATTCCCCTGCAGCATCGCAAAAACACGGAAGTCTGGAGGTGGGGTTTCCCATGGAGGGGAGCCTCAGGGGAATCCCAGCAGCGCAAAAACAGGCGCTTCGGCTGGCAAAAGGGGTGAGTTTTGGGCTTGCACGCATTAATTGCTTTTCCATTGATTCCTATGGGAAACATTGTTTCGTCTTACGAACTTTTCACCTTACGAATCTTGTCCTAGAACCAATTAAGTTCGTAAGACAAGGTATCACTGTACTTTGTCAGAGTCTACACACACACACACACACACACCAGTAGTGGGTTTCTTCCAGAATGGATAACGACACCCCACCGGTAGCAAAAGTTGAGCTGCACGCCTGCACAAAAGCAAGAGATCGCCGAAATCTCTGTTGCACACATGTCCTGCACATGTGTAGAAGCAAAACCACACTGGAACATGCGTGTGTACATGCAAGACACCTGAAGCAAGACACCTGAAGCTGTTCGCGCAGTGCACCTATAGCGGCAGTAGGAACAATCTGCCCCGATACACACACATATAGATATACAGTAGTACCTCTACTTAAGAACTTAATTCGTTCCGTAACCAGGTTCTTAAGTAGAAAAGTTTGTAAGAAGAAGCAATTTTTCCCATAGCAATCAATGTAAAAGCAAATAATGTGTGCAAACCTGTTAGGAAAGAAATAAAAGCTCAGAATTTGGGTGGGAGGAGGAGGAGGAAGAAGAAGAGGAGGACAGTCACTGCCCAGAGCGAAAGGAGCGATACTTTTCTCTGGGTTGGGGATTGGACTAGAAGACCCTCCAAGGTCCCTTTCATTTCTGTTACTCTGTTATTTTGTTATTCTGTTGTGTGACGAACAGGCCTATTCAACGCTTCAAAGTGATAACAGCATCTTGGAGCACATGGTGTGCATAGACGAGAACAGTCTATGAACACTTTTAACCTCCTTTTCCTGGGCTCATGCTGCAACTGTGGAGCATAAATCACAATTCCAGAAAAAATATGCAACGGCTTTAAAGAGCTGTCGAAAATGCAATCTGCAGGGGGCTTCGAAGCAAAGTTTCCTTTCCAAATCTGAGGGGCACAGCTGTCCTAAAATAAACTCTGATTTGTCATTCTAGAATCATTAGCATTGAAATACCATCATTCCTTCTTGCAGACAGAGAAAACTGGGTCTCTTGAAGATGAAGGAAAAAGAAGAGGAGAAAGTGGATTAAATAGCTGGGTAAAAGAGAAAAAGAAATACTCATCCTCAACTAAGAAATTGTAAGAGGTAATCCCACACACACACTCCTCCTAGATGTTGTGGTTAGCTCTGCCCCAAGGACTGTGGGTGTGGGGGAGACATCCACATGCTGCAGGCCTGTTTTGCCCCCGGTGGAATCGGCTGATGAAGGCTCTCTGACCAAGAAGACATGAGTGACAGGGAGGAGGAGAGTGGGGCAGACAGCTCAGAAGGAGATCAATTATCTAGCTCCTCCTTGGATTCAGAACAAGAGTTAATGATACAGCCACGCATGCAGAGAGCGATGCATAGGCAACAACAACTGAGAGATTATTATCAAAGAAAATGAGGCCACCTGTGGTTGGGTGGGGCTGTGGTCATTAGTGAGGCTGCTATAAATAGCAGCCTGTGGGTTTGGCCATTGTGGAGGGTTATCTGATCCTTGTGTTTCGTGCCTGCTTTACTGACTGACTTGTTGTGTGTGCTGATTTTCCCCTGCTTTGCAACTAAACCAGAGCAAAGTGTGTTTCACTTTGTGAAAGAAGGACTGTGAATTGCCTCACAGCTACAAGCTAAGTATCACAGGACTGATAAGGGACTTGTATAAATTACCAGTTTGTTTGGAGACGAGTGCTCTTTGCTATACCAAAAGAGGGCTTAGTTTAAGTGAATTTTCATTATAAAGAACATTGTTTTGAATTTTCAAACGTCTGTGTGTCTGAAATTTGTACCTGTGAATTTTTGGGAGGATTCTACCGGAGAGCCCGACAGAACACTAGAGAATGAAATATTTTGTGGGCTGTTAAAAGAGGCAGAATATTACACTTTCCCAAAGGAGAAATGGAGAAACATGTTCTTTTTCTTCTGAAATAATTTTTATTTGAATTCCTTCAAAAAAACATAGTAACTGAAAATAGACATGGATTCATTTGTAAATTACAAAAATACAAACAACAACCAAAGAGAAACAAAACACACACAAAAAACCCAACAATAACAAAAATACAAAAAACAAAACAAATAATAACAACAACAAAAAATATCATTTGTATCCTCTTATGATGAGGGAAAATGCAATTTCTTCTATTATCAAATTATTTTCTGGTAAATACAATCAGTATTCACTGTTAATCAGTTTGGTTATCCATATTTTATTTATTGTCATTTATTTCTTTGCCGCCTTCTATACACTCTTTATTAAATATTTAATTTCCTAAAGATTTTGTTTCCATAACTACTTGTTCTGTCTGGGTCACTCCAGAAGCCAATACCAACCCAAAAAGAGAATCCAGACACACTGGTAAAAGGCAAAGGCAGTTTTATAAAATTCAAGAAAAACACAGGTAACAGAAAATGACCTTACAAACAGGAAAATGCTGTATCTTCAGATATATTCACGAAGGCCAAAAGTCCATGCAGCAATACTGAATTCTTGCTGCCAAGCCAAGGCTGTAGATAGCAGACCTACACCTCCCACGGATCTTCCAAAGCTGCTGGGCCACAAGCCAGGAACAGAGACGCCGAGAAACAAGACAGGATAACACCACGCCAAGCTGATAACACTCCACATGGCTTCAAGGCCTTGCCTGCCTTTTAAACCCTACTGATGAGGACCACACCCAAACCCAGCTGTTTCTAATTCAATGGTGAAAGTATCTCTTTAACTGCTCCTTTCGTTGCTCTGAACGTCGCTGTCTCATGTCAATGACAGCTTGTGCGTCATCACCTAATGACTCCAAGCTACTGGCTGGGGAGAGCCCCCCCCTGGGGCTCTCATGCTGTTCTCCTTCATCCCATTCCTGATTTTCCTCTCCCCCATCCGACTGCTCAGCCCCCTCCTCTGCACTGTCATCCTCCTCCGGGCATGGAGCCAGCAGAGACACAGCTGGTCCCTGAGCAGCCTCAGGCTGAATCACAACAACTACTGTATACATATCGTAGCAAATCTGTTATACCAAAAAGATAGAAACCGTAACAAAATATTATCATCGTGAAGAAACATGTTCTTAAAGGCAGAAAGCAGCCCTAGTTTTCCTGCAGAGCAAAACAGCCTCCAGTAGGGGCCTGAATTCTTTAGATATGGATATTTTGTGCTCATTAAGAAAGATTGAGTCAGTCTATTCATAAACAAAACACCTTTAGCTCCAGCTGATGGAATTAAGAATTTACATCCCCTCACCCAAATTCTAAGAACAGGATGTGACCTCTAGGTCTAAATTGTAGACCACTCCTTACTTGAAACTAACCATGGCTGAAAATATGATTATAGCAATCACTCTTTTGATTAAAAAAAAATGTCCTGGCCTTATGGCCTCATATTTGCTGTATGACAAAAGCTTTAAACATAACAAAGGTAAAAATAGTTTTTTATGAACCAGACCAGTGTGTCTTATTAAACGACCATGGTTTTAAGTATCTCCACATCTATAATTATGAACATAAACTGTACATCATTGGTTCAGTATGTATACTGTAAAGATAAATGGGGATGATATGGAAAAACCTGTTTGATAAGGTAGTCACGTTAGAATTCTGTAACTTGTTACTTGAATCCTTAAGATTTTTATTAATATTGATTGTTTTTTCATTGCTTATTTGACTCCTATGATAATAATTAAGTGTTGTACCTCATGATTCTTGACAAATGTATCTTTTTCCTTTATATACACTGAGAGCATCTGCATCAAAGATAAATTCCTTGTGTGTCCAATCACACTTGGCCAATAAAGAATTCTATTCTCTTTTATTCTATTCTATTCTATTCTAATCTAATTTTCCCTATTATATTCTCTATTCTCTATTCTATTCTATTCTAATTTTCCCTATTATATTTTCTATTCTCTATTCTATTCTCTTTTATTCTATTCTAATTTTCCCTATTATATTCTCTATTCTATTCTATTCTAATTTTCCCTATTCTATTCTCTATTCTCTATTCTATTCTCTTTTATTCTATTCTAATTTTCCCTATTATATTCTCTATTCTATTCTAATTTTCCCTATTATATTTTCTATTCTCTATTCTATTCTCTTTTATTCTATTCTAATTTTCCCTATTATATTCTCTATTCTATTCTATTCTATTCTATTCTAATTTTCCCTATTATATTCTCTATTCTCTATTCTATTCTATTCTATTCTAATTTTCCCTATTATATTCTCTATTCTCTATTCTCTATTCTCTATTCTCTATTCTCTATTCTCTATTCTCTATTCTCTATTCTCTATTCTCTATTCTCTATTCTCTATTCTCTATTCTCTATTCTCTATTCTCTATTCTCTATTCTCTATTCTCTATTCTCTATTCTCTATTCTCTATTCTCTATTCTCTATTCTCTATTCTCTATTCTCTTCTATTCTCTATTCTTGTCTATTCTATTCTATTCGTTTATGATGTGATCAGCAGCATATTTGCCCTGCAACCTCCAGATGTCCACTAGATGGCAGCAGAGGTCATTTGTACAGGTAGTATGGGGACGTCAAACTCACATGATCATGGTGGCATCACATGACGTATCGTGAGTTTTCTCCCCTTCGCTAAATAGGGCATGGGTGTGGCCAACGCTTGACCCATTTGCCCCGTGGGCTACAAGTTGGACAGCCCTGAGGTGGTCCTTGACTTGCAACAGTTCATTTAGTGATCGTTCAAAGTTACAAGGAGGCTGAAAAAAAAGTAACTTATGACTTAAGTTTATAACAGTTACGACCTTTGAAGCACAGTTACGACCGCCTGACAACGGGGAAGCCAGATTCACTTAACAACTGTGTGACTAACTTACCAACTGCAATGATTCACTTAACAACGAAGGCAAGGAAGGTCGTAAAACGGAGCAAAATTCACCTCACAAATGTCTCACTTCACAACAGAAAATTTGGGGTTAGTTGTGGTCCTAATTCAAGGGCTACCTGTATTTCTTTGCTAAAGCCCGAGGGATGAGATACAATGGCTCCTCTGGTGAGAGGCTGCGCAGTGTGAAATCTACTCCAGAGGAGGGGAAAAAAGTATACACGGGTTTACAAACTATAGGAGGAAGCGTGCCAAATTATTCGAGAATGATGCAGATGGACGTCCTATTTTAATTCAGAGAGTGGGGGAAAGGCTGGGGAAAGGCTATTAATATTAGTAGTAGGAGACCAAGTCCTAAATGTAATTAAAATAAGTAGGATTTATTCCTGATTCTCATTCTTTCTCCCTCTCCCCCACCCTCACTCTGTCTCCATTCCTCTCCTTCCTTCTCCCTCCCTCCCCTCCCCCCATCCTCCTTCCTCTCTCTCCCACCCCCGCCCCTTCCCCTTCCTCTCTCCTTCTCCCTCCCTCTCCCCATCTCTCTCTCTCCCTTCCCCCCCTACTTCCCCCTCCCTCTCCCTCTGTCTCCCTTCTTCTCCCTCTCTCCCTTTCTCCTCCCCCTACCTCCCCTTCTGTCTCCCTTGCTCCCTCCCTTTCTCTCCCTTGCTCCCTCCCCCTCCCTCTATCTGCCTTCCTCTCCCTCTCTCCCCTCCCTTCCTCCATCTCCCTTCTCCTCCCGCTGTCTCCTTTCTTCTCCCTCCCCCTCCCTTCTTTTCCCTCTCTCTCCCCCTCCCTCTCCCTCTCTCCATCTCCCTTCTCCTCCCGCTGTCTGCTTTCTTCTCCCTCCCTCCTCCTCCCTCTATCGCCCTTCATCCCTCCCCTCCCTCTCTCCCTCCCTCCCTCTCTCTCCCTCCCTCTGTCTCACTCACACTCCCTCTCCCTGTCTCCTTTCTTCTCCCTTCATCCCTCCCTCCCTCCATCTCCCTTCTCCTACCACTGTCTCCCTTCTTTTCCCTCTCTCCCTCCCTCCCTCTCCCTCCCTCTCCCCTCCCTCTCCCTCTCTCCATCTCCCTTCTCCTCCCACTGTCTCCTTTCTTCTCCCTCCCTCCTCCTCCCTCTATCTGCCTTCATCCCTCCCTCCCCCTCTCTCCCTCCCTCTGTCTCACTCACCCCCACTCTCCCTCTGTCTCTTTTCTTCTCCCTCCATCCCTCCCTCCCTCCATCTCCCTTCTCATCCCACTGTCTCTCTTCTTCTCCCTCTCCCCCTCCCCCTCCCCCTCTCTCCCCCTCCCTCTATCCATTCCTCTCTCTCTCTCTCCGTCTCCCTTCTCCTCCCTCTGTCTCCTTTCTTCTCCCTCCCTCCTCTTCCCTCTATCTGCCTTCATCCCTCCCTCCCCCTCTCTCCCTCCCTCTGTCTCACTCACCCCCACTCTCCCTCTGTCTCTTTTCTTCTCCCTCCATCCCTCCCTCCCTCCATCTCCCTTCTCATCCCACTGTCTCTCTTCTTCTCCCTCTCCCCCTCCCCCTCCCTCTCTCTCCCCCTCCCTCTATCCATTCCTCTCTCTCTCACTCCGTCTCCCTTCTCCTCCCTCTGTCTCCTTTCTTCTCCCTCCCTCCTCTTCCCTCTATCTCTCTTCCTCCCTTCCTCTCCCTTCCTCCCTTCCTCTCTCTCCCTCCCTTCTTCTCCCTCCCTCCCACTCCCTCTCCCTCTCTCTCCCCCTCCCTCTATCCCTTCCTCTCTCTCTCTCTGTCTCCCTTCTCCTCCCTCTGTCTCCTTTCTTCTCCCTCCCTCCTCTTCCCTCTATCTCTCTTCCTCCCTTCCTCTCTCTTCCTCCCTTCCTCTCTCTCCCTCCCTTCTTCTCCCTCCCTCTCACTCCCTCTCCCTCTCTCTCCCCCTCCCTCTATCCCTTCCTCTCTCTCTCTCTGTCTCCCTTCTCCTCCCTCTGTCTCCTTTCTTCTCCCTCCCTCCTCTTCCCTCTATCTCTCTTCCTCCCTTCCTCTCTCTTCCTCCCTTCCTCTCTCTCCCTCCCTTCTTCTCCCTCCCTCCCACTCCCTCTCCCTCTCTCTCCCCCTCCCTCTATCCCTTCCTCTCTCTCTCTCCGTCTCCCTTCTCCTCCCTCTGTCTCCTTTCTTCTCCCTCCCTCCTCTTCCCTCTATCTCTCTTCCTCCCTTCCTCTCTCTTCCTCCCTTCCTCTCTCTTCCTCCCTTCCTCTCTCTTCCTCCCTTCCTCTCTCTCCCTCCCTTCTTCTCCCTCCCTCCCACTCCCTCTCCCCCTCTCCCTCCCTCTCTGCATAATAATGCACCATTTGCCTGGTTTCTGCTTCTTAATAAGATTTTGTTTCTGTCCTTATGCTAAAAGAGAGGAGAATGCAGTAATCTGATTGCTTGCATGCTTTCCACGATGAGGTTTGCAATACTCTGAGAGGCAGCCTGCCAAAATTAATTGTGTAGCAGAGGGACAAGCTGGCTGTGGGAAATGAAATCTCCCCTCCTAAATTTGCAGAGGAAGCTGAGCTGCCTTGGTTAAAAAAAAAAAAAAAATCCTAGCTGAACATTTCAAGAAACTCTACTGCTTTCTGCCTCCTGGCACTGTGAAGTTCAGCTATAAGTCCAAAATTAATAGCTGTTTTTTCAGAGAGGAATCGGCCCAATCAACAGAGTTGGAAGGGTGTATTCAGTTTTGGTCGCCACAATGCAAAAAGGATATTGAGGCTCTAGAACAGTGATTTTCAACCTTTTTTGAGCCACGGCACATTTTTTACATTTACAAAACCATGGGGCACATTGAGGGGGGGGCGGCTAAAAAAATATTGGACAAAAAAATTCTCTCTCTTCCTCCCTTTTGCTCTATTTCTCTCTCCCTCTTTCTCTCCCTTCCTCTTTTTTCTCTCTCCATCCCTCTTTCTTTCTCTCTTCCTTCTTTCCTCTTTTTTTGCTCTCTTTCTCTCTCCCTCCCTACCTCCCTCTATGTCTTTCTCTCTCCCACCTTCCCTTCTCTCTCTTGCTCTCTCTCTTGTTCTCTTTCTCTTTCTTTCTCTCTCTTTCTCTCTCTCTTGTTTTCTTTCTTTCTTTCTCTCTCTCTTGTTTTCTTTCTCTGAGCTTCGCGGCACACCTGACCATGTCTCGCGGCACACTAGTGTGCCACGGCACACTGGTTGAAAAACACTGCTCTAGAAAACATGCAGAGAAGAGCGACAAAGATGATTAGGGGACTGGAGGCTAAAACATTTTATTTTATTTATTTTATTTTATTCATTTGTCCAATACACAAATACATAGGGAGAAAAATAGACATGTGATAATATAAAAGAGGGTGAAGGTGAACTTAGAGGAGAGGATATATGAAAGGAAGAGAATATGTAAGATAGGTGAAAGAAAGGAAAGACATTTGGACAGGGGATGAAAGGCACACCAGTGCACTTATGTACGCCCCTTACTGGCCTCTTAGGAACCTGGAGAGGTCAATCGTGGAGAGTCTAAGGGAGAAGTGTTGGGGGTTAGGGGTTGACACAATTGAGTCCGGTAATGAGTTCCACGCTTCGATATCTCGATTGTTGAAATCATATTTTTTACAGTCAAGTTTGGCGCGGTTCGTATTAAGTTTGAATTTGTTGCGTGCTCTTGTGTTGTTGCAGTTGAAGCTGAAGTAGTCATTGACTGGTAGGACATTGCAGCATATGATCTTGTGGGCAATACTCAAGTCATGTATTAGGCGCCGTAGTTCTAGGCTTTCTAGGCCCAGGATTGTTAGTCTATTTTCGTAGGATATTCTGTTTCGAGTGGAGGAGTGAAGGGCTCTTCTGGTGAAATATCTTTGGACGTTTTCAAGGGTGTTGATGTCTGAGATGTGGTGTGGGTTCCAGACAGATGAGCAGTAGTCTAAGATGGGTCTGGCAAAAGTTTTGTAGGCTCTTGTGAGTAGAGTGAGATTGCCTGAGCAGAAGCTGCGTAGGAAGAATGATTGCAGGAAGTGGGCATGGCTACTTCAATGAAACAAGGACCAGGGGAGACATGATAGCAGTCTTCCAATATCTCAGGGATTGCCACAAAGAAGAAATTGAACTATTCTCCAAAGCACCTGAGGGTAGAACAAGAAGCAATGGTCGGAAACTAAACAAGGAGAGAAGCAACTTAGAACTCAGAAGAAATTTCCTGACAGTTAGAACAATTAATCAGTGGAAGAGCTTGCCTCCAGAAGTTGTGAATGCTGCAATACTGGAAGTTTTTAAGAAGATGTTGGATAACCATCTGTCTGAAGTAATGTAGGGTTTCCTGCCTAAGCAGGGGGTTGGACTAGAAGACCTCCAAGGTCCCTTCCAACTCTGTTGTTATTATTATAAGGGATTTTATCAATGACATTAACATAGGGAAAGAGCCCCCATTGAATGGTTAATAAGAAAAAGTGGGGATATGTATATGTTTGACTATAAGCATTGCTGTTGTGTTTGAAGTTATGCATTGTTTTATTTTATGTTGGAGGACATATATATATAACTATATAACTATATTCAAACTAGACACAAGAACAGTTTTTTTCCGAACGCCATCACTCTACTAAACAAATAATTCCCTCAATACTGTCAGACTTTCTACTAAATCTGCACTTCTATTCTACTAGTTTTTCTCATCATTCCTATCACCCATTTCCTCCCATGTTGACTGTATGACTGTAACTTGTTGCGTATATCCTAAGACTTTTATTAATATTGCTTCTTCATTGCTTATTTGACCCCTATGACAATCATTAAGTGTTGTACCACATGATTCTTGACAAATGTATATTTATTTTATGTACGTTGACAGCATATGCACCAAGACAAATTCCTTGTGTGTCCAATCACACTTGGCCAATAAAATTATATTCTATTCTATTCTATTATATATTTATATATAACTATATTTATATATAACTATATTCAAAGCAGCATGAAGCTAACAACTTCAGCTTGATGATGGTGAATGATTTCACCGAAACATTAAATAGACACTCAAAATATTACACATATATAAACGTCGCCAGAAATCTCTAAATCCTACATGGGAAGAAACCCGAATATGCCAAGACCTTCATACCTGTACCTGTGAAAATCTACGAAAACAAATATATAAATATAGGGGAAGGTAGGGGACTCAAAGACTGCAACAAACCAGGATATTAGACCTTGGTTTGCTGAACAAGCAACCATGATCTGTTTGAACTTTATTCACACTCATACTTGCATACATTTTAATTTATTTTTATTCTATTTATTAGATTGAATAGAATGACAGAGTTGGAGGGGACCTTGGAGGTCTTCTAGTCCAACCTCCTGCCCAGCAGGAAACCATTTATACCATTTCAGATAAAACATTGTCCAATCTCTTTTTAAAAAGTGACAGTGTTTGAGCACCCACAACTCCTGGAGGCAAGTCATTTCTACTGATTCATTGTTCTCACTGTCAGGAAATTTCTGCTTAGTTCTAGGTTGCTTCTCTGCTTGATTAGTTTCACAAAGTTTGCCTGGTACACCAGTTGCGGCCCTATTTGGACCGGGACTCACTGCTCACAGTCACTCATGCCCTCATCACCTCAAGATTTGACTACTATAACGCTCTCTACATGGGGCTACCTTTGAAAAGTGTTCGGAAACTTCAGATCATGCAGAATGCAGCTGCGAGAGCAATCATGGGCTTCCCAAGGTATACACATGTTACACCAACACTCCGCAGTCTGCATTGGTTGCCGATCAATTTCCGGTCACAATTCAAAGTGTTGGTTATGACCTATAAAGCCCTTCATGGCATCGGACCAGAATATCTCCGAGACCGCCTTCTGCCGCACGAATCCCAGCAACCGATTAGGTCCCACAGCGTTGGCCTTCTCCAGGTCCCGTCGATTAAACAATGTTGTTTGATGGGGCCCAGGCGAAGAGCCTTCTCTGTGGCGGCCCCGACCCTCTGGAACCAGCTCCCCCCTGAGATTAGAACTGCCCCCACCCTCCTTGCCTTTCGTAAGCTCCTTAAAATTCGCCTCTGCGGTCAGGCATGGGGGAACTGAGATAACTTCCCCAGGCCTATACTGTTTATGTATGGTATGTTTGTTTGTTTGTTTGTTTGTTTGTTTGTTTGTTTGTTTGTTTGTTTGTTTATTTAGTTAGTTAGTCAGTCAGTCAGTCAGTCAGTCAGTCAGTCAGTCCAATACACAATGAGGGTTTAAGTATGTTTTGGTATGTTGTGTGTATGTTTTCTTAAATTATGGGTTTTTAGTTTTAATTATTAGATTTGTACATTGTTTTTCTATTACTGTTGTGAGCTGCCCCGAGTCTACGGAGAGGGGTGGCATACAAATTTAATAAATAATTTAATAAATAATTGCTTTTTGTCCTGAATTCAGCTGCTTTATCCTGATTGACATGTCAACCATCTCATCTACGTCCCTCAACATAACCTCCTTTTCAGGGTAATGGTTTGAGACCATGTGAGGAGAAGAAACTCATGACAAGCAATTGTAAAAGAGAGTTACGACACAATAAAAAAAAAAATTCCCTACTGGGAATAAAAAAAGATATTATTCTGTATTCATTTCTGTGGAACTGGATGACATAAATCCATAGCTAAGGAAAACTATAATTCAACGTATCATTTTAAATTTCTTGTGTATTTCTCCAGAAATGATGTCATTTTTAAAAAATAAATAAATACAGGAAATTATTTAGGCTTTGATAAAAAAAAAGTTTGTCATGAAAATATTTCACAATTTGGGATAGAAGTGGAGGGGTTACCTCATGCCACCTGTCCACCATATTCTCTGTCAGACACGACAGAGGAATTATGAGGTAAATCCCCAGATTATTTCAAAGTGTAACACTGAAATCTATGTGGAAGCTATTCCAGTTATCTGGAAAAGACAGCTTGTGTGGTTCAGTGGGCCCTGCCGAGCGGTTATTTTTATAAGCCTTGAGGTTGATACAGTTAATCCTATGCTCTGCGGACTTGCCTTTGTAATCTTCTGATGCTATTTAAACATGTTCCACTTCAAAACCATTGGAGGATTTTTCATTAAAGAAAAGAGGGAGAGAGGGAGGGAGAAAGTGAGTGAGAGAGAGGTGATCGAAACATTTAAATATGTTAAAGGGTTAAATAAGGTCCAGGAGGGAAGTGTTTTTAATAGGAAAGTGAACACAAGAACAAGGGGACACAATCTGAAGTTAGTTGGGGGAAAGATCAAAAGCAACATGAGAAAATATTATTTGACTGAAAGAGTAGTAGATCCTTGGAACAAACTTCCAGCAGACGTGGTTGATAAATCCACAGTAACTGAATTTAAACATGCCTGGGATAAACATTGATCCATCCTAAGATAAAATACAGAAAACAGTATAAGGGCAGACTAGATGGATCATGAGGTATGTTTCTATATTTATTTGTTTGTTTGTTTGTTCGTTCATTTATATATTAGATTTCTATGGCACCCTTCTCTGCAGATTCAGGGCGGCTCACAACAAAGGTAAGTACAAAAAACATGTAAGAAATCTAACTTAAAATATACAGTGGTACCTCTTACGAACTTACGAACAGGTTCTTAGGTAGAAAAGTTTGTAAGAAGAAGCAAATTTTCCCATAGGAATCAGTGTAAAAGCAAATAATGTGTGTGATTGTGGAAACCACAGGGAGGGTGAAGGCCCTGTTTCTTCCCAGGAGATTCCTAGAGAGGCCCCACAGAGGCTTCTCCCTGCCTTTTCCAGCCCTGTTTCCCCCAGGAGATTCCTAGAGAGGCCCCACAGAGGCTTCTCCCTGCCTTTTCCGGACCTGTTTCCCCCAGGAGATTCCTAGAGAGGCCCCACAGAGGCTTCTCCCTGCCTTTTCCGGCCCTGTTTCCTCCCAGGAGATTCCTAGAGAGGCCCCACAGAGGCTTCTCTCCACCTTTTCCAGCCCTGTTTCCTCCCAGTAGATTCCTAGAGAGGCCCCACGGAGGCTTCTCCTTGCCTTTTCCACTTACAGTTCCAGAGGCTCAGGTTGGTAAGTGGAAAATGGTTCTGGAGAAGAGGCAAAAAAAATCTTGAACACCCGTTCTTATCTAGAAAAGTTCGTAAGTGGAGGCGTTCTTAGGTAGAGGTACCACTGTACTCTAAAACCCCGATTCTTAAAAACAATCATCCACATTCCTCCTATCATACATTAAATACATCCAGTCATCGGCCGGGGATAGATGTTAGCCCTGACCGATGGCCCCATGCCTATTGGCAAAGGTGAGTTTTTAGTATCTTGCAGAAGGCCAGAAAGGTGGGGGCGGTATGAATCTCTGGGGGGAGTTGATTCCAGAGGGCCAGGGCCACCACAAAGAAGACTTTTCCCCTAGGCCCCACCAGACGACATTGACGGCTGACAGGACCCGGAGAAGGCCGACTCTGTGGGCCATAACCGGCCGCTGGGATACATGAGGCAGAAGGCGGTCCTGTAAGCATATGAGAAAGTAAAGATCAAAATAAATTTTAAAGTGCTTCAAAACCCCCAGTTCAGTAGTGGTTTGCTCCTGGTTTCGCCCAGTTCATAATTAAATGTTGTACCACATGATTCTTGACAAATGTATCTTTTTCTTTTATATACACTGAGAGCATCTGCACTGAGACAAATTCCTTGTGTGTCCAATCACACTTGGCCAATAAAGAATTCTATTCTATTCCATTCCATTCCATTCATTCTATTCCATTCCATTCCATTCCATTCCATTCCATTCCATTCATTCTATTCTATTCTATTCTATTCCATTCCATTCCATTCTAGTCTATTCTATTCTATTCAAATCTAATAAATTATTATTATCATTATTATTAATTATTATTCTGCGAATTGGTAGCGCCAGTGGCGGGAGGCTCCACCCACCCACCCGAGACCCTTCTGTGCACGTACAAAAACTGTGTGTGATTGCGTAAACCGCTAACAAAGGGTTTTAGAACCCACTACTGTTCCAGAAAATAACCAAACTTTTATGAACTCACTCGAATAATAGATTTTTGCAACGTTTCGAGATAGCTTTCAGTGTTCTCGACTGGATTTAACATTTAGACTAATTTCTTAGACAACAGAGCCCGTGTTTATTTCCAGAATATTTTCTCTCCTAAGCAGTGCAAAAAGAAAAAAGAAAGAAAGAAAGAAAGAAAGAAAGAAAGAAAGAAAGAAAGAAAGAAAAAAGGCAGGAACTTCGATCTCATTAAGTGAAAACTGAGCTATTTGCTGTGGTGGGTTGCAGCCTACACCGAGAGCTATGATCCAAAATCAATTGTACATAGATGGCGCAGCAAACTCGGCGTCTCCAAGGGGATCAGAGAACAAAAGGTCCATTATATATTTTTGTTCATAACAGCCAGCCACAAATGAGAAGAAGTTGCAACCAACAGCCAAGGCTTAAAAACGTTACTTTTTACTGCAGCTTCAATTTAGGGATTTCTCCTTTTCAAACGTGTTTTAATTATTTTAAATTATGCATTTATGGACTTAAACAACGGAGAAATAAGATGTGCCAATTGCACGTAAACCCAGCCGCAGGAAAATGAAAACAGAAGCAGCTAACAAGAAGGAGCAGAGACAGGGGATGCAATTGTTACCCAGGTAACATCTGAATCAGGTGTTAAATCAATTTAAAAAAGCAGCCTTCCCCATCCTATCGCCTTCAAATGTGATCAAACTACAAGCTCCATCATCCCCGGCAACTGTGCAGCAGGGGTGGATTGTGGATCATTTTGTTGCCGGTTGCACTGGGTGTGTGTGTGTGTTTGTGTGCGCCACCGCAGCAATCAAAAAATAGCTTCTGCGCATGCTCAGAAGCAAAATCCAAGATGGCGGCACCCATGAACCAACCAAACTGACATCCATGACATCATTACCGCTTTACTAACGGTTCTAAAGAACTGGTTAGAACTGGTAGTAACCCACCTCTGCTGGGAAGGCAATCCAAGTTTGCATGGCTTTGCAATTCCTGCATGGTCTCACCGGAGACAGAAAGAAAAGATTAATTCATTTGCAATGAACCTGACTGGAGTTTGTTTAAAGCTTAATTGGTTGCACAGTCTGATCCGATCATGGCTTATTCCAAAAATTATACACAATAAAGTATGGTTTAGCACATAAGAGGGTACCAATGGAAGAGAATATTTGTAGCTCGAGGATAAACTGTGGGATACTTGTTGCTCTCTGAGTCAGTGATGGGCTGCGAAAATTTTTACTGCCATGCTGTGGGCGTGGCTTATTTCGTGAGTGTGGCTTGATGGGCATATGACCGGTTAGGAGTGGCTTGATGGGCATGTGACCAGGTGGGAGTGGCTTGACAATCATGTGACTGGGGGTGGCTTAAAGGTCATGTGACTGGGTGGGAGTGGCTTACCGACCAAGATAAGTTTTCAAATAGGTGCTTGGACTCTTTTTCAGTTGATTAGAGTCACATTATTTGAATAGCCACAAAAAGGACAAATGATAGACAGCATTATTTGTTGAGGAGCACAGTAACATTTTCAGGTTTTGTACTAAACCCACAAGGTTCAGTATGATAACAGATTAGGCAAGTAGCTCAATTTTCTTGAATTGCTATAAAAGTTCAGTTAATCATGATTAAAATGATTAAAGCATTTATGGCTTAAAACATACTATTTATTTCCTATTTTAAAAAGTAATTAAGGATCATACTTGTTGTGATTCAGTCTGAGGCTCCTCAGGGAATGGCTGGCACTCTGCCGGCTCCATGCTCAGAGGGGGAGGACGAGGAACAGGAGGAGGAGGAGGACCAGGCAGACGGGGAAGAGGAATGTCAGGACGAGGAGGAGGGAGAACAGCCTGAGACCCCCGGGGGGGGGGAGCTCTCCCCAGCGAGTAGCCTGGAGTCATTAGATGAGAACTCACAAGCCATCATAGATATGAGGCAGAGAAGGGCAGCACAAAGAAGGGGACAATTAACCAGGTATTTCCATCCCTAATAGGCAACAGCTGGGTTTGGGTATGGTTCTCCTCAGAAAGGTTGAAAAGGCAGGCCCGCCCTTCCTGTATTGTGGAGAGTTATCTTTTGGGAGTCCTGTGACCTTGCTTCGATCCTTGGCGTCTCTGATTCTGGCTTGTGGCCTCGAAGGCTGAAAACTTGGGGGAGGCGTGGGTTTTATTATCTACAGTGGTGTGTGTGCCAGCAAGAAGCTTGTTGTATTGTCTGGCCGTCCTGACTCTTCTGTGAAGCTTCATAGCATTCCAGTTTGTAAGAACAGTTTTTGTTATCTGTGTTTGTTTTCAAAGATATAAAATGACTTTGCTTTTTACCAGCGTGTCTGCCTACTCTTTTTAGTTGGTGTTGACGTGTGGGGGAACCCAGACAGAACACATACTAATGTACTAGAGAAGGAAGGACAATAAAAAAACAATTAAGTATTCAATAAATAATGCATAAACTTACTACCCCCACTGCATCCCCCCCCCGTGAGGGCAATGGCCCATTACCCTTGAGGGTTTTCCTGTAGATGTTTCATTATCCAATTGTGAAACACATTCAGTGGTAAGCACTGAAGCACTGAAGCTGTTACCTAGTAGGGTAATTAGATGTCTGCAAGCAAACAACCAAGTTCACAAAGCACCAGGGACCCTACACAGCAGAGTATGTACACAAACAATGTGGTTATGTGAGACATAGTTTGATAAGCCAGCTTTCCTTAACCTAGTATCCTTCAGATGTTAACTCCTAGGATACATCTGTTATCCAGATGTTAACTCCTCTGGATACATCTGTTGAAAATATTGAGAATTAAGGTCAATATGTTTGGAAGACATAACTGGGAAAGGCTACTACTGTGCTAAGTCAAAATGAGGCTTGTTCCTTTGAGGTTTAATATGTTCAATAAGTCCAAGCATTCTGGTTTGCAAATCATAGTTCATGGCTTTGTGTATGATTCCTAGCTGTGATTTATTCAGTAAACCAGGACTTAAACATCACTCATCCACACATATGAGACTCTAAAAGAGTACAGCATTAGTATATCATTAGAATAGAATGGAAAGGAATGGATTGGAATGGAATGGAATGGAATGGAATAGAATAGAACTATTTATTGGCCCAGTATGATTGGACACAGAAGGAATTTGTCTTTGGTGCATATGCTCTCAGTGTACATAAAGAAAATATACATTTGTCAAAAATCATGAAGATAGAAAAGTAGAAGTGAAGTGAAAAGATAGAGGGTAGAAGAGAATAGAAAATAGAATAGAAAATTAGAATAGAATAGAATTCTTTATTGGCCAAGTGTGATTGGACACACAAGGAATTTGTCTTTGGTGCATATGTTCTCAGTGTACATAAAAGAATCATGATTGTCATAGGGGTCAAATAAGCAATCAGGAAACAATCAATATTAATACAAATCTCAAGGAAACAAGTTTTTTCATAAGCGGAAAGAGAAAATTATCTTGTCTTATTATCAATTAGGCTCAGAGTCACCTTTTTGGGGAGGTGAGCAGTATAGAATAAAATAGAGGAAGTCATAGAAAACGTAGAAACAAAAGTGCTCTGGGATTTTAGACTTCAAAAAGACAGGCACCTGTGCCATAATATCCTAGACTCAACAATTATCAATAAGAAAGACCAAAAAATCTAGACAATGGAGTTGGCAGTACCTAGACATAATAGAAGAGAAGAGAACAGAACAGAACAGAACAGAACTGGAGAAGATAGCAAAACAACCCAACAACCTTGTAAATAGAAATAGAATGACTGTGGCAAAAGAAGACAACGGTACTACCAAAACAATGGGTGCAATCCCAAAACAACTGAAGCCCCATTTTAACACCATCGGAATTGATAAGATCACCACCAGTCAATTGCAAAAGGCAAACTTTACTCAGAACGGCTTATGTTAGATACCTCTAACACCTTCAAGCATCCATCTCTGCCTATGCCAGGTCTGCCTGGGAAGGACTTGGTAGATGGACAAAATTGCAAAATCCAGCATAAACATTTAGCTGCAACAGACCAGAAGGAAGGAAGGAAGGAAGGAGGGAAGGAAGGAGGGAGGGAGGGAGGAAGGAAGGAAGGAAAGATGGAAGGAGGAAGGATGGAAGGAAGGATGGAAGGAAGGAAGGAAGTATGGAAGGAGGAAGGATGGAAGGAAGGAAGGAAGGAAGGATGGAAGGAAGGAAGGAAGGAAGGAAAGATGGAAGGAGGAAGGATGGAAGGAGGAAGGAAGGAAGGATGGAAGGAAGGAAGGAAGGAAGGAAAGATGGAAGGAGGAAGGATGGAAGGAGGAAGGATGGAAGGAAGGAAGGATGGAAGGAAGGATGGAAGGAAGGAAGGAAGGAAAGATGAAAGGAGGAAGGATGGAAGGAAGGAAGGATGGAAGGAAGGAAGGAAGGAAGGAAGGAACAGACAGACAGACAGACAGACAGACAAACAAACAAACAAACAAACAAACAAACAAACAAACGGTTCCATTCTGTCTCAGCAATGAGGCCCCCGAGAAATAGTCCCCCAGACACTGATTTTACATGTTTTAAGCATATAATTCTAATATTTTAGGAGCAGGGAGGTTTGGATTTAGAAATCAAGCAACAAAGCAAGAAATAAGTCTGTTTGGTGCCAGCTGTTAAACAGAGTCCAAAGCAGAAACCAAAACTCACAGAAGTTTTCTTTGATCACACCCGCTCTCATTAACTGACTCACTCTAAGTTGGCAGGAAGCCCGGAGATAATGAACCCAACTCCCCAGTTTGTAATTCATCATTGAAATGATAATATGCCAAGAGAGAAATCCGAGTGGACATCTGGAACATAATGAAAGTTGACTTCTGCACTCAAGCGTCACATGGACCAACCTCAAATAGCCTAAGAGCATAGCCAATTGTTCTAGATATCTATTCACGCAGAGACCTCCTCTTGCTTAGCCACTCGTGCCTTCTGGCAACTCTGTGTACCCTAGCATCAAGAAGAGGTTCCTTCTCTTCTCCTGAATCACTCATGTGCACCTTAGTAGGTGCAGAAGGCTGTGGTTGATTTTAGGCTCTGACACCACATCCTCCCCAATTTTCTCACTATCAGACTAGGGTACCAGGCCACAACCGTCTCTTTATCCTCAGTATCCGTGACCAGCTGCGCGGGAGTTGGACGGTCCACAACAGGTTTTTGTGCCTTGATACCTAACAAAACAATAGTTAAGAGTCAAATTACAGTGGAACCTCTACCTAAGAATGCCTCTACTTAAGAACCGGGTCTTCAAGATTTTTTTGCCTCTTCTCAAGAACCATTTTCCACTTACAAACACGGGCCTCCAAAACTGTAACTACAAAAGGCAGGGAGAAGCCTCTGTGGGACCTCTCCAGGAATCTCCTGGGAGGAAACAGGGCTGGAAAAGGCAGGGAGAAGCCTCCGTGGGGCCTCTCTAAGAATCTCCTGGGAGGAAACAGGGCCGGAAAAGGCAGGGAGAAGCCTTTGTGGGCCTCTCTAGGAATCTCCTGGGAGGAAATAGGGCCTCCACCCTCCCTGTGGTTTCCCCTATTGCACACATTATTTGATTCCTATGGGGAAAATGGCTTCTTCTTACAAACTTTTCTACTTAAGAACCTGGTCACGGAACGAATTAAGTTCTTAAGTAGAGGTACCACTGCACAAATATCTATGGTTTCCTCAGATTTATCCATGGTGCTTTTAATCGTTGCACACTGACATTTGATATTCTACCTTTCTGTGCAGATATAAGCGAAGTCTTTCCGCAAGAGTTTGAAGTGTCTCAAATTCCTTGTTTCGACTTCTCATTCAACGTTGAGAATGGTTTCACAACACGACACCCGTGGACACCTGGAGCTCCAAAAAGCCTTTGACTAAAATTTCAAAGGCTGCCCACATGGATTTTGTCTGATATTTGGCTACCGTAAATTAACCCATTGCTCTGCACTTCAGTGAAGCAAATTCCAAAAGAATGGAAAAACCCTGCAAGTTTTATGTGTTAGTGTTTTCATGCACAAACTCTCAATGTTTTATTACCTGCTTTTCTATAATGACCTTCTCTCGTCCTTCCTCTCCATCCTTCTCCTTCAGCATCTTGGAAAGCAGCCCAAATTAAAGCAATTCCAAAAAAGATATATTGCCTGAACTAGGCCAAGAAGCAATGAATGAGAATATTTCTAGCCTTGGGGGAAAATACGTTTTCTGATTGGTCTAATTTTTATTTATTTACTGATTGATTTTGTCCAATACACAATGAGGGTTTTAGTGGGTATACACATTGTAAAATACATGATGAAGGTTATAGAGGATATACTCGTAGTAAAATATATCTAAGAAATAATAGAAAAGAAGGTATAGTAATAGAACATATCAATGAAAGAATAGAAGAAGAGATATAGGAATAGAAGAAAGGTATAGGAGATATAGGAGAGCAATAGGACAGGGGACAGAAGGCACTCTAGTGCACTTGTACTCGCCCCTTACTGACCGCTTAGGAATCTGGATAGGTCAACCGTGCATAATGCAAGGGTAAAGTGTTGGGGGTTTGGGGACGACACTATGGAGTCCGGTAATGATTTCCACGCTTCGACAACTCGGTTACTGAAGTCATATTTTTTACAGTCAAGTTTCAAGTGGTTAATATTAAGTTTAAATCTGTTGTGTGCTCTTGTGTTGTTGTGGTTGAAGCTGAAGTAGTCGCCGACAGGCAGGACGTTGCAGCATATGATCTTGTGGGCAATACTTAGATCTTGTTTAAGGCATCTTAGTTCTAAACTTTTTAGGCCCAGGATTGAAAGTCTAGTCTCGTAGGGTATTCTATTTCGAGTGGAGGAGTGAAGGGCTCTTCTGGTGAAGTATCTTTGGACATTTTCAAGGGTGTTAATGTCTGAGATGCATATGGGTTCCAAACAGATGAGCTGTATTCGAGGATGGGTCTGGCAAAAGTTTTGTAAGCTCTGGTAAGTAGTGTGAGATTGCCAGAGCACAAGCTACGTAGGATTAGGTTTACAACTCTTGTGGCCTTCTTGGCTATATTGTTGCAGCGGGCTTTGGCACTTAAATCTTTTGTTATTAGTATACTGAGGTCTTTAACCGAGTGGGGTTATGAGAATGAGATGGGAGATTGGAAATGTGTTGTTTCCCCAAGAGAAAAAACGTTATTATTGCAAGGGGGGAGAAAAGACGGTTCATTCAATAAAATTAACAAAATTAAGACTTGTACTTTTGAGGAGCCAAAATTCATTTGCAACATTCATTCGTGACCAAGATTCCTTCGCAAAGTTTTCCAAAAATTATTCATTTAGTTTTTGGAAAAAGGATGATAGTTTCTGGAAAAAGCATGATCCTTGCTATAAAAAAAACCTTTTTTAAAAAGAAAAGCCCAACAAATCTTTTTGGAAAATATAGGCCCAACAGACCAGTTCATTATTTCTTTGGGTCTTTATTAATCTTATACCTTCTGGCAGCTTACAAAACTATAAACAACAAAAATGTATATTATAGAACATTCCCATATGCTAAACCTGGCATCTCGTAACACCTCCTCCTCTTCAACCGATAAAAAGCTCATTATAAATTGTTTTAATAATAGAAGGAAAGAAATCCCACCATGATGGTAGAAGGGAAAATACTTAACCTGGTTTTGTTACTGGGTCCATCACATATGATTGCCCTCTGATGGTTTAGGCCAGGGGTGTCAAACTCAATTTCATTGAAGGCCACATTCATAATTTGACATATGCTCAACATTGGAAAAGTGAAAAAATCCCGGAAGAAGGGATGGTAATTAAAAAGTTGATGGATTGTGCAGAGATGGATTTGCTCTCAAGAAAACCAAAAGGGAAGGAGGATTCGGGTTATTATAAAATATGGGAAAACTTTTATAATTGGCTAAAAGAAAGAAAGGATAAAAGAAAAGAAATTATACAGAAAGACAGTTTAAAAGATTAAAATTTAAATTTGTAGAAAAGTAAGCAAATATGCAAAGCAATTCGTTAACTAAAATAGGCTAAAAATGTATATATCTCTGACTGAAATTCTGAATGAGAAGGGGATGTAAATATCCCAAATGTATGTTTTATTTATGTCTGGGGTTTTTTTCCCCTCAGTCTTGTTCGTTTTTGTTGTTGAGGTTCAAGCTGAAGTAGTCGCCGACAGGCAGGACGTTGCTGCATACGATCTTGTGAGCAATACTTAGATCTTGTTTAAGGCGGCTTAGTTCTAAGCTTTCTAGGCGCAGGATTGAAAGTCTGGTCTCGCAGGGTATTCTGTTTCAAGTGGAGGAGTGAAGGGTGAAGTATCTTTGGACATTTTCAAGGGTGTTAATGTCTGAGATGCGATATGGGTTCCAAACGGATGAGCTGTATTCGAGGATGGGTCTGGCGAATGTTTTGTCAGCTCTGGTAAGTAGTGTGAGATTGCCAGAGCAGAAGCTACGTAGGATTAGTTTTACAACTCTTGAAGCCTTCTTGGCGATGTTGTTGCAGTGGGCTTTGGCACTTAAATCTTTGGTTATTATTACACCGAGGTTTTTAACCGAGTGGGGGTTATCTGTGATAATTTGATTATTCAGTTCGTATTTGGAGTTCAGATTCTTTTTCCCAACGTAGCTGCCCCAACCTTTACTTAAAATTAATATAGGTCAGGTAAACTTCCTCATAGAAGACAGAATGAACATATTTCAACTTTTGGAACTGTATATATATAAATACCCATCTCAATTCCTGAGAACTTGAAAGAAACAATTCCCTGATGTTTTCTTGGCAACAGTTTCTTTAAAAAGTGATTTATTTGCCCTTGTCTCTTGTAGGACACAGAGAAAGAGAGGTGGACTGGACCCAGAGGCGTCCAGCTGGCTTCAGGCCTAAAGAGAGACTAGATCTTTTGGTCTCCTGATTTACAGACTGGTGCCTTAGCCACTAGACCAAAGTCACAGACAGCCATGATCAATGCTTCTCACTTCCATTCCACTAATGGAGCCAAAGGGCAAGTGTTGGAATCCATTGTTGGAATGCATTTTTATGCAATGACTGCGGTAGTATTTAGCTAGTAGATAGCAGTGTTTACAAGTAGTGATGGGCGAACCCAACGGTGTTCGGATTTGGCAAGTTGGGCCGAACTTTACGCAAAATTCTGCCGAACCCGAACTTGAATCCGAACGGGGAATCCCTCCCACGAAGAGATTCCAGGGCCGGAGCTTTGACATCACCGGCAAGTTGCTAAGGACGCCAAGGTGTTCTCTTCCTGTTTATTTTTACGTGAAAGGACCGCCCTTTGCTTGCAGTGCCAATGTGGCATCCTTTTTCGTAAAAATAACAATGTTTATTTTTATGTGAAGACCTCCCTTTGAAGGAGCTGGGGAATCCCTCCCATGAAGGGTTTTGGGGGCAGAGCTTTGACGTCACCGGCACGTTGCTAAGAACGCCAAGGTGATCACTTCCTTGATTCCATGGAATCCAGGAAGTGATCACCTTGTCGTCCTTAGCAACCTGCCGGTGACGTCAAAGCTCCGAACGCTGAACACGACCCCGAACTTTGCCCGAAGTTTGAAAAAAATTCAGGTTCATGTTCGGCATACCGAACACCGCAAAATTCGGTACGGACCTGAATTGTGCGGGTTCGGTTCGCCCATCAGTATTTACAAGTCTGGATCTATGTATATACCAGTAATGGCGAACTTTTTTTTTCTTGGGTGCCGAAAGAGCATGCGCGCACGCTATCATGAGTGACCACACCCATAAGGTCTGGGGAGACGAAAACAGCTTGCCCTGCTCCCCCAAAAGCCCTCTGGTGGCCAGAAACAGCCTGTTTCCCAACTTCTGTTGGGCCCAGGAGGCTCGTGTTTATCCCTCTCCAGGTTCCAAAGGCTTCCCTGGAGCCAGGGGAGGGTAAAAACGCCATCCCCCATCCCTCTGGAGGCTCTCTGGAAACCAAAAACGCCCTCCCAGCCCCTCTGTGTGAGCCAAAAATCAGCTGGCCAGCACACACATGCACGTTGGAGTTGAGGTAGGGCAATGGCTTGCGTGATAGCAGATATTACTCCGTGTGCCACCTGTGGTGCCCATGTCATAAGTTCTTCATCACTGGTATATACTCTATACTCTTTTGTTTTAGGTAGAGTTTCTTGTTTCCTGGAACTAGGTTATATAGTTAGAAACATAGAAGATTGGCGGCAGAAAAAGACCACATGGTCCATCTAGTCTGCCCTTATACTATTTTCTGTATTTTATCTTAGGATGGCTATATGCTTATCCCAGGCATGTTTAAATTCATTTTCTGTGGATTTACCAACCACGTCTGCTTGAAGTTTGTTCCAAGCATCTACTACTCTTTCAGTAAAATAATATTTTCTCACGTTGCTTTGGATCTTTCCCCCAACTAACCTCAGATTGTGTCCCCATGTTCTTGTGTTCACTTTCCTATTAAAAAAATTTCCCTCCTGAACCTTTTTCAACCCTTTAATGTTCTGTTGGGCTCTCTGGTAGACTCCTCCTAAAAATTCACAGGTACAAATTTCAGACACACACACGTTTGAAAATACAAAACAATGTTCTTTATAATGAAAATTCACTTAAACTAAGCCCTCTTTTGGTATAGCAAAGAGCACTGTCTCCAAACAAACTGGTAATTTGTACAAGTCCCTTATCAGTTCTGTGATACTTAGCTTGCAGCTGTGAGGCAATTCACAGTCCTTCTTCTTTCACAAAGTGAAACACAGTTTGCTCTGGTTTAGTTTCAAAGCGGGGAAAAATCAGCACAGAAAAAGTCAAAGTCAGTAAAGCAGTCACGAAACACAAGGATCAGATAATCCTCCACAATGGCCAAACCTACAGGCTGCTATTTATAGGAGCCTCATTAATTACCACAGCCCCACCAACCACAGGTGGCCTCATTTTCTTTGATAATAATCTCTCAGTTGTTGCTGCCTATACATCGCTCTCCGCATGCATGGCTGTATCATTAACTCTTGTTCTGAATCCAAGGAGGAGCTAGATAATTGATCTCCTTCTGAGCTGTCTGCCACACTCTCGTCCTCCCTGTCACTCATGTCTTCTTGGTCAGAGGAGCCTTCATCATCAGATTCCACCGGGAGCAAAACAGGCCTGCAGCATGTGGATGTCTCTCCCACATCCACAGTCCTTGGGGCAGGAGCTGGGCCAGAGCTAACCACAACATTTAATATACTGTATTTAAATGTTTCGATCATGTCCCGCCTTTCCCTTCTGTCCTCCAGACTATACAAATTGAGTTCATTAAGTCTTTCCTGATAAGTTTTATGCTTAAGACCTTCCACCAATTTTGTAGCCCGTCTTTGGAGCCCGTTCAATTTTATCAATATCTTTTTGTAGGTGAGGTCTCCAGAACTGAACACAGTATTCCAGATGTGGTCTCACCAGCGCTCTATACAGCAGGATCACAATCTCCCTCTTCCTGCTTGTAATACCTCTAGCTATGCAGTCAAGCATTATATTGACATTATAAAACCACCCAGAAAGCGGTATAAAGCACTATGGGGCTGGAACATAAGTCTAAGGGCTATGGCTATATCCTCCAAAGTGCTCATCTTTCAGTCATCAAATCTCACTGACAAAGCCAGCTTTCTGAAACTGCCTTTTTTTTTTTTAATGTCTGGGGAACTTTTCCAAGAAGGCATCTGTATTCAAGAGTGAGGGATCTTGTGCCAAGATTTAAACAAGCAGAATAACAAAGTGGTTCACCTTTTAGTCTCTATAAACATTCCACATGGCTTACAAATTATAACTCTCTCTCAGCTGATATCAGAACAAGTTCTTTATCCAAGGTGGGAAAGGAAGAGATACAGTGTTCCCTTGATTTTCGCGGGGGATGCATTCCGAGACCGCCCGCGAAAGTCGAATTGGCTATGGACAGCATCACAAGCCTTCTCTTAGCACTTTAAACCCCTAAATTACCATTTCCCATTCCCTTAACAATCATTTACTCACCATTATTACTGGTACTCACCATTGAATAAGACACTTAGTGATCCTGATATTTATAAACATAATTATTTATTAACAATAATTTTTTTTGTTATTTATTTGCAAAAATTATTAGTTTGGCGATGATGTATGACGTCATCGGATGGGAAAAACCGTGGTATAGAAAAAAAAGGGATTTTTTAATTAATATTTTTTGAAAAACCGTGGTACAGGCTATTCGTGAAGTTTGAACCCGCGAAAATTGAGGGAATATTGTATACAGCTTCCAAATAGCACTGATCCCTCATTAATAAATGATTTACTTCTTTTATTCCATCTCTACACCAGCAAATTCTGGATTTTTTTTTTTTTAGCTAATCATTATTTCCAAAGACAAATGTGTTAATCTCCCAGGGAAAAAAATGACTTCTCACAAATGAAGAGTGTAGGGATGTAGTTACTTATTTTATTTTATTTATTTATTTATTTTGTCCAATACACAATGAGGGCTTTAGTGGGTATATATCTATATACAGTGATCCCTCGGTTAGCGCGGGGGTTACGTTCCAAGACCTCCCGCGCTAACCGATTTCCGCGTTATACTGGATGCGGAAGTAAAAACACCATCTGCGCATGCGCGCCCTTTGTTCCATGGCCGCACATGCGCAGAAGGTGGAGCGACGCAAGTTCGGAGGCTGGCAATGCAATGGTGATTTTTCCGGGCTCCTCGCCGCTACCCACAGGGCAGCGCTGGCGGCAATGGCAACCCTCCCTCCTTCCCTTCTCTCCCTCCCTCCTTCCCTCCTTCCTTCCTCTCACCGGCTTTCTTGGGGCAGCGCTGGCGGCAATGGCAATGGCAACCCTCCCTCCTTTTGCTGATTTTGGCCAATCAGCAATCAGTATGACGTCATCGGGCGGGAAAAACCGTGGTGTAGGAAAAAAAAACGCGGACTTATTTTTTAATTAATATTTTTTGAAAAACCGCGTTGCAGCGTTTCGCGCTAATCGAGAACGCGCAAATCGAGGGATCACTGTACACATAGTAAAATACATGATGAAGGTTATAGAGGAGATACTCATAGTAAAATATATCTAAGAAATAATAGAAAAGAAGGTATAATAATAGAACATATCAATGAAAGAATAGAAGAAGAGATATAGGAATGGAAGAAAGGTATAGGAGATATAGGAGAGCAATAGGACAAGGGACGGAAGGCACTCTAGTGCACTTGTACTCGCCCCTTACTGACCTCTTAGGAATCTGGATAGGTCAACCATAGATAATCTAAGGGTAAAGTGTTGGGGGTTTGGGGATGACACTATGGAGTCCGGTAATGAGTTCCACGCTTCGACAACTCGGTTACTGAAGTCATATTTTTTACAGTCAAGTTTGGAGCGGTTAATATTAAGTTTAAATCTGTTGTGTGCTCTTGTGTTGTTGTGGTTGAAGCTGAAGTAGTCGCCGACAGGCAGGACGTTGCAGCATATGATCTTGTGGGCAATACTTAGATCTTGTTTAAGGAGTCTTAGTTCTAAACTTTCAAGGCCCAGGATTGAAAGTCTAGTCTCGTAGGGTCTTCTATTTCGAGTGGAGGAGTGAAGGGCTCTTCTGGTGAAGTATCTTTGGACATTTTCAAGGGTCTTAATGTCTGAGATGCGATATGGGTTCCAAACAGATGAGCTGTATTTGAGGATGGGTCTGGCAAAAGTTTTGTAAGCTCTGGTAAGTAGTGTGAGATTGCCAGAGCAGAAGCTACGTAGGATTAGGTTTACAACTCTTGAAGCCTTCTTGGCTATATTGTTGCAGTGGGCTTTTTTTTTTTTCCTTTTGTTATTAGTATACCGAGGTCTTTAACCGAGTGGGGTTATGAGAATGAGATGGGAGATTAGAAATGTGTTGTTTCCCCAAGAGAAAAAATGTTATTATTGCAAGGGGGGAGAAAAGACGGTTCATTCAATAAAATTAACAAAATTAAGACTTGTACTTTGGAGGAGCCAAAATTCATTTGCAACATTCATTCGTAACCAAGATTCCTTCGCTAAGTTTTCCAAAAATTATTCATTTAGTTTTTGGAAAAAGGATGATAGTTTCTGGAAAAAGCATGATCCTTGCTATAAAAAAAAACTTTTTTAAAAGAAAAGCCCAACAAATCTTTTTGGAAAATATAGGCCCAACGGACCAGTTCATTATTTCTTTGGGTCTTTATAAAACAGTTTGTCCATCTTATACCTTCTGGCAGCTTACAAAACTATAAACAACAAAAATGTATATTACAGAACATTCCCATATGCTAAACCTGGCATCTCGTAACACCTCCTCCTCTTCAACCGATAAAAAGCTCGTTATAAATTGTTTTAATAATAGAAGGAAAGAAATCCCACTACCACCATGATGGTAGAAGGGAAAATACTTAACCTGGTTTTGTTACTGGGTCCATCACATATGATTGCCCTCTGATGGTTTAGGCCAGGGGTGTCAAACTCAATTTCATTGAAGGCCACATTCATAATTTGACATATGCTCAACATTGGACAAGTGAAAAAAATCCCGGAAGAAGGGATGGTAATTAAAAAGGTGATGGATTGTGCAGAGCTGGATATGCTATCAAGAAAACCAAAAGGGAAGGAGGATTCGGGTTATTATAAAATATGGGAAAACTTTTATAATTGGCTAAAAGAAAGAAAGAAAGAAAGGATAAAACAAAAGAAATTAAATTAAACAATGTCGTTTGGCGGGACCCAGAGGAAGAGCCTTCTCTGTGGCGGCCCCGACCCTCTGGAACCAACTCCCCCCAGAGATTAGAATTACCCCCACCCTCCTCGCCTTTCGTAAGCTTCTTAAAACCCACCTTTGCCATCAGGCATGGGGGAATTGAGATATTCTTTCCCCCTAGGCCTTTACAATTTATGCATGGTATGTTTGTATGTATGTTTGGTTTTATAATAAGGGTTTTTTAGTTGTTTTAGTATTGGATTGTTATATACTGTTTTTTATTACTGTTGTTAGCTGCCCCGAGTCTACGGAGAGGGGCAGCATACAAATCCAATAAATGAATGAATGAATGAATGAATGAATGAATGAATGAATGAATAAAATAAACAAAACAAACAAACAAACAAAGCACCCAGTGGGCTGGATCTGGCCCCCGGGTCTTAAGTTTGACATCCCGTTCTAATCTCCGGGGGGAGTTGGTTCCAGAGGGCCGGGGCCGCCACAGAGAAGGCTCTTCCCCTGGGGCCCACCAAATGATATTGTTTGGTTGACGGAACTGGAGAAGGCCCACTCTGTGGGACCTTATCGGCTGCTGGGATTTGTGCGGTAGAAGGCGGTTCCGGAGGTATTCTGGTCCAATGCCATGTAGGGCTTTAAAGATCATTACCAACACTTTGAATTGTGACCGGAAACTGATCGGCACAGTAAGATTTTTGACAAAGTAGACCATAACCTACTACTAAATAAACTAGAAAAATATGGGATGGACAGCAACACCTCCAGATGGATTCATAATTTGGCTAACTAACCGCACTCAACGTGTAGTGCCCAATGGAACTATATCTACATGGAGGGATGTATGCAGTGGAGTACCCCAAGGCTCTGTTTTAGGCCCAGTACTCTTCAACATCTTCATCAATGACTTGGATAAGGGTGTAGATGGGGAACTTATCAAATTTGCAGATGACACCAAACTGGCAGCAATAAATAGCCAACACTCCAGAAGATAGGTGCAAAATACAGAAGGATCTTGACAAACCTGAACAATGGGCGCTATCTAACAAAATGAAATTACATGGTGAAAAAAGTAAAGTTCTACATTTAGGCAAGAAAAACAAAATGCACAGGTACATTCTATGTGGTACATTGCTCAACAGTAGTAACTGTGAGAGGGATCCTGGAGTCCTAGTGGACAACCATTTAAATATGAGCTAGCCGTGTGCAGCAGCTGTCCAAAAAGCCAACACAGTTCTAGGCTGCATTAACAGAGGGAGAGAATCAAGATCACATGAAGTGTTAATGCCACTTTATAAGGCCTTGGTAAGGCCGCCCTTGGAATGCTGCATTCAGTTTTGGTCGCCACGATGCAAAAAGGATATTGAGAGTCTAGAAAAAGTGCAGAGAAGAACAACAAAGATGATTAGGAGACTGGGGGCTAAAACATATGAAGAAGGGTTGCAGGACCTGGGCAAAGCTGGTTTAATGAAAAGAAGGACCAGAGGAGAGATTATAGCAGTCTTCCAGTATCTCAGGGGCTGCCACAAAGGAGTCAACCTATTCTCCAAAACACCTGAAGGCAGAACAAGAAGCAATGGGTGGAAATTAAACAAGGAGAGAAGTAACTTAGAACTAAGGAGAAATTTCCTGATAGTCAGAACGGCTGATCAGTGGAACAGCTTGACTCCAGAAGTTGTGAATGCTCCAACACTGGAAGTTTTAAAGCAGATGTTAGATAACTGTCTGTCTGAAGCAGTGTAGGGTTTCCTGCCTAAGCAGGGGGTTGGACTAGAAGACCTCCAAGGTCCCTTCCAACTCGTTGTTGTTGTTATTATAATAATTATTATAATTATAATTATTATTATTATAATATTGGAGAGGGGCAGCATACAAATCTAATAAATAGATAGATAGATAGATAGATAGATAGATAGATAGATAGATAGATAGATAGATAAATTGGCAAACAGTTGTAAGAAGGGAGCAGAGAACAAAACACACAATGGGGATACATATTCTGGAATTATAAGAGAAACATATTTTCAATCCACCCAAAAGGGAAATATAGACTTACTTCTCTTTGACAATGCTATGGAAAGAGACCTAGTCAAGTACGGTATTTCCTCAAACCAGCACATTCTGAATCCTGATCTGCCTGATTATCTTAGAAAAATGTCGTATTCTGGAAACCTGGGCCATTTTGTACGTATTTCCATTGGCTTTGTTTTGTCCTTCAGTCCTTCATTATTTCATGCTTTATTCCCTTTACTCCCATCATTATATATATATTTGTAGAAACCTTTTTGCATTTATATCAGTCTGCAAAGCATAGATGGAAATAAGAGCAAGCTAAATCTAGATATATAGTTATTCGGCAGCAAAGGAAAAAAGACAATCACGGTGCACAAACATGTTCTTTTTATACAGTTTGCAAAGGACTAAATTTAGTCGGGTGTCGCCTTTTAAATCACTTTTCACATCTTGGTGTGAAATTTGGTTTGCAAGGTTAGCACCGAATTAAATCAAACGTCTTGGCAGCAGATAGCACCCAGCATCAGATTGAGTTATCTCCCTGCATTGTCCCAAATTAAAGGAGCTGGCGACACAATAAGAAAAATATCCAGAAAGAAGAATATTGACCTTAGCTGCAGGAAATACACAGAAAAATCTTTAATATTGGCTTTGTTTTTCAAAAGCATAAAGCGCAACTATTGAGACTTGCAATTATTCATCAGCTTTCTGAAATTATCTTTTCTCAGTACTGAAAGCCGCTACCCTATAATTAATTACCTGGAAATAAATTCATTTTATTCAGTGGGACTATTAAGTAGACATGTATAGGTTTTCACTATGGTTACAATCTGACACATCACAAAGTGAAAACTGAACAAGTGCTAGAGAATTTAACCAAAAAAAAAAAAAGATTTCCAATAAGAACCACCTGCTAAAGGAAAACAAAAAACATACCAAAAACCAGCTTCTAAAAAAATATAGAATTCTTACAAATTGGTGAGAACAACCTCACCTCATGAATTTTAAATATGGAAACAGGTTTCTTTATGATAACACTTTCCTATTCATATTGCCCCTATTCTCAAAACTGTACTACTCCTTTATAATACAAAATATTTATGAGATGCTGTACTGTATTTATTTTTTTAGGGTTTTTTTTTAACCGTAAGGTTGGATGGACGTAGCCCATGCAGGCGATCTCAAAGGGGGCGTTTACAAGGTCAATTCTTGCAGATTTGTTACCTTTGGGCTATTCTTTTGTCGAAATAACCCTGCAATTATAAGATTAATCAGGATTCATGCTGTGATCAGGCCCTTAGATGAGTTTTTTAAAAAAATCCCTGATATTTTAATCTGTTAGGGAAAGGACCAAAAGAAGATTTCGCTTATTTAATCTGGATGAGTTTGATCTTTCAAATGTTTCAAAAGAAGGAATCGTATTTTCTGGAACAAAACTGGATTTTTTAACCTACTCTCCAGTCCTTTTGTACCTGTAAGCCAAAATAACAACAACAACAACAACAATAATAATTTTTCTACATTGTACATCTTAAGAAGGTACTTGATTGATACCTACGATGCTGACAGTAACCCTTATCAACCGTTAGCACCAGTCAATGGTATTTGTGATGTATTGTACAATGTTCAGTTGATTGTGTTTCATGTTTAATGAATGATGATGATGATGAAGCTAATAATAATAATAATAATAATAATAATAATAATAATTATTATTATTATTATTATTATTATAGAATAAATATAG
>NC_091956.1:9978638-10198638 GCF_031021105.1 Erythrolamprus reginae
AGATCTACAGTGCCATAAAAAACTACTACAGTGGTATCTCTACCTATGAACGCCTCTACTTACAAACTTTTCTAGATAAGAACCGGGTGTTCAAGATTTTTTTTGCCTCTTCCCAAGAATCATTTTCCGCTTACAAACCCGAGCCTCCAAAACTTTAACTGGAAAAGGCAGGGAGAAGCCTCCGTGGGGCCTCTGCAGGAATCTCCTGGGAGGAAACAGGTCCAGAAAAGACGTGGAGAAGCCTCCATGGGGCCTCTCTAGGAATTTCCTGGGAGGAAACAGGGTCAGAAAAGGCAGGGAGAAGCCTCCATGGGGCCTATCTAGGAATTTCCTGGGAGGAAACAGGGCTGGAAAAGGCTTGGAGAAGCCTCCGTGGGGCATCTCTAGGAATCTCCTATGAGGAAACAGGGCCAGAAAAGGTGGGGAGAAGCCTCCGTGGGGCCTCTCTAGGAATCTCCTGTGAGGAAACAGGGTCGGAAAAGGCAGGGAGAAACCTCCGTGGGGCCTCTCTAGGAATCTCCCAGGAGGAAAGAGGGCCGGAAAAGGTGGGGAAAAACCTCTGTGGGGTCTCTCTAGGAATCTTCTGGGAGGAAACAGAGCCTCCACCCTCCCTGTGGTTTCCCTAATCGCACGAATTATTTGCTTTTACATTGATTCCTATGGGAAAAATTGCTTCTTCTTACAAACTAGCCTTTGCTGGCTGGGGAATTCTGGGAGTTGAAGTCCAGATATCTTCAAGTGGCCAAGGTTGGGAAACACTGATCTAGCATATAGACTTAATTAGCACTCTGCATTAGATGTTGCCTAGTGACCAGATGGAATTTAGCTGGGTTTCTTTTATCAAGGGATTCAAAACATTTATCAACCTCCATGTGCTTTGCTGCATATTTTCCCAATAACCTTATTTGACAATTGTTTTCTGCCTTTGGATTTGTTCCATTTTATTTTCGATTCAAAATCTTTCCTCCCTGGGTTTTTTCTTTCTGGTTCACAGGCGGAGTGCTAAGCACTCCTGCACAATTATGCAGGTCCCCCCCTTGCAAGGGCATTATATAGACTACACAGTGGTCTTTAAATTGCATGGCCTATATTTAATCCTGGAGGGCCAATGGTAATCCCCTGTAGAAAGTTAGCAGCCACCCCTCTCCTAGAAGAATGAAATGTTTTGGGAAATATTAAAAAGGCAGAATGCTATGCAATGATACCTCGTCTTACATACCCCTCATCATACAAACTTTTCGAGATACAAACCTGAGGTTTAAGATTTTTTTGCCTCTTCTTCCAAACTATTTTCACCTTACAAACCCACCGCCGCCACTGGGATGCCCCGCCTCCGGACTTCTGTTGCCAGCGAAGCGCCCGTTTTTGCGCTGCTGGGATTCCCCTGAGGCTCCCCTCCATGGGAAACCCCACCTCCGGAGTTCCGTGTTTTTGCGATGCTGCAGGGGAATCCCAGCAGCGCAAAAATGGGTGCTTCTCTGGCAACGGAAGTCCAGAGGTGGGGTTTCGAGGACTTCCATGTTTTTGCGATGCTGCAATTTCGCTGAGGCTCCCCTCGCTGGGAAACCCCACCTCCGGACTTCTGTTGCCAGCGAAGCACCCGTTTGTGCGCTGCTGGGATTCCCCTGCAGCATCAAAAAAACACTGGAAGTCCAGAGGTGGGGTTTCCCATGGAGGGGAGCCACAGGGAAATCCCAGCAGTGCAAAAACGGGCGCTTCAGCTGGCAAAAAAAGTGAGTTTTGGGCTTGCACGCATTAATCGCTTTTCCATCGATTCCTATGGGAAACATTGTTTCGTCTTACAACTTTTCACCTTACAAACCTCGTCCCGGAACCAATTAAGTTCGTAAGATGAGGTATCACTGTATTTCCCTAAAGGAGAAACAAGCTCTTGGAAAGCAGCCCCCACAAGATAAAAGACCTTCGGGCTCTAAAGTGATGGGATTAGCTCTCACTCAAGATCCAAACCAGGACACAGATATTAAGATAGAATAGAAATTGTCCAACACCCTTTCAGAACACAAGCATCTCAATCAGTCTCAAAATGGATGAACAGTGCAGTCAGGCGGTAGGGAAAGCAAGTAGGATGCTTGGCTGCATAGCTAGAGGTATAACAAGCAGGAAGAGGGAGATTATGATCCCGCTATATAGAGTGCTGGTGAGACCACATTTGGAATACTGTGTTCAGTTCTGGAGACCTCGCCTACAAAAAGATATTGACAAAATTGAACGGGTCCAAAGACGGGCTACAAGAATGGTGGAAGGTCTTAAGCATAAAACGTATCAGGAAAGACTTAATGAACTCAATCTGTATAGTCTGGAGGACAGAAGGAAAAGGGGGGACATGATCGAAACATTTAAATATATTAAAGGGTTAAATAAGGTCCAGGAGGGAAGTGTTTTTAATAGGAAAGTGAACACAAGAACAAGGGGACACAATCTGAAGTTAGTTGGGGGAAAGATCAGAAGCAACGTGATAAAATATTATTTTACTGAAAGAGTAGTAGATCCTTGGAACAAACTTCCAGCAGACGTGGTTGATAAATCCACAGTAACTGAATTTAAACGTGCCTGGGATAAACATAGATCCATCCTAAGATAAAATACAGGAAATAGTCTAAGGGCAGACTAGATGGACCAGGAGGTCTTTTTCTGCCGTCAGACTTCTATGTTTCTATCAGTGAAGGGCTACCAAATTTTTTACTACCACACTGTGGGCATGGCTTATGCATTTTCTTTCAACACCTTTCAGTGCAAATTGGGTGCTCTGGAATGGAGCTCCATTTTCACTACCCCACTGGGTTCCTTTCCATCTGGGCAGTAGCCCACCCCTGGTCTCATATCATCACCGCCCAAACTTCAACCAAAAATCGAGGGAACAATGTATATTGTTTTATTGTTGTTGTGAGCCGCCCCGAGTCTTTGGAGAGGGGCGGCACACAAATCTAATAAATTATTATTATTATTATTATTATTATTATTATTATTATTATTATTAAATTATTACTAAAGTCGCATTTCCTGCAGTCGAGTTTGGAGCAGTTTATCTTAAGTCTGTATCTATTGTGTGCTCTTGTGTTGTGGTGGTTGAAGCTGAAATAGTCATTGACTAGTTCAGGAAGGACGTTGTAGCAGATGATTTTATGGGCTTTGCTTAGGCCGTGTTTAAGGCTTTCTAAACCTAGGATGTTAAAGGGTTAAATACGGTTCAGAAGAGAAGTATTTTTAATAGGAAAGTGAACACAAGAACAAGGGAACAATCTGAGTTTAGTTGAGGGAAAGATCAGAAGCAACGTGATAAAATATTATTTTACTGAAAGAGCAGTAGATCCTTGGAACAAACTTCCAGCAGACGTGGTTGATAAATCCACAGTAACTTAATTTAAACATGCCTGAGATAAACATACTGTATATCCATCCTAAGATAAAATACAGGAAATAGCCTAAGGGCAGACTAGATGGACCAGGAGGTCTTTTTCTGCCATCAATCTTCTATGCTTCTAGGATTGTGAGTCTAGTTGCGTATTCTGTTGCGAGTGGAGGAATGGAGGGCTCTTCTAGTAAAGTATCTCTGGACATTTTCTAGAGTGTTTATGTCCGAAATGTGGTGTGGGTTCCAGACAGATGAGCTGTATTCAAGGATTGGTCTGGCGAAAGTTTTGTATGCTCTGGTTAGTAGTGTGAGATTACCGGAGAAGCAGCTACATAGGATTAGTTTAACAACTCTTGAAGCCTTTTTGGCGACGTTGTTGCAGTGGGCTTTGGCACTTAGGTCATTTGATATGAGTATTCCATGGTCTTTTATGGAGTGATGGTTGTCTGCAAAGGTCTTGTTTATTCAGCTTGTATTTTGGGTTCTGATTCTTTTTGCCAATGTGTAGGACAGAGCATTTTTTGGCTGAGATTTGGAGTTGCCAAATGTTTGACCATTCAGACAAATTGGAATTTTCAGTAGCAATCTTATTAGAATTTCTGACTTAAAAGTGTTTTAAGCCAATGAAGAGGAGGGGGAACTGCAAGTCTTATTCAACACAGCTAAAACAGAATTTGGTTCACGAGGCTTAGCAGCTTGGATGATCTGGGTGCCATTCGATTCTCATTTTTACAGTAAGTGTTCTGTCGGGCTCTCTGGTAGAATCCTCCCAAAAATTCACAGGTACAAATTTCAGACACACACACGTTTGAAAATTCAAAACAATGTTCTTCATAATGAAAAGTCACTTAAACTGAGCCCTCTTTTGGTATAGCAAAGAGCACTGGTCTCCAAACAAACTGGTAATTTGTACAAGTCCCTTATCTGTTCTGTGATACTTAGCTTGCAGCTGTGGGCAATTCACAGTCCTTCTTCTTTCACAAAGTGAAACACACTTTGCTCTGGTTTAGTTTCACAGCGGGGAAAAATCAGCACACAAAAGGTCAAAGTCAGTAAGGCAGTCACGAAACACAACGATCTGATAATCCTCCACAATGGCCAAACCCACAGGCTGCTCTTTATAGCAGCCTCACTAATTACCACAGCCCCACCCAACCACAGGTGGCCTCATTTTCTTTGATAATAATCTCTCAGTTGTTGTTGCCTATGCATCGCTCTCCGCATGCGTGGCTGTATCATTAACTCTTGTTCTGAATCCAAGGAGGAGCTAGATAATTGATCTCCTTCTGAGCTGTCTGCCACACTCTCCTCCTCCTTGTCACTCATGTCTTCTTGGTCAGAGGAGCCTTCATCAGCAGGTTCCACCGGAAGGCAAAACAGGCCTGCAGCATGTGGATGTCTCCCCCACATCCACTGTCCTTGAGGCAGGAGCAGGGCCAGAGCTAACCACAACGGTAAGGAACGGCTATTTTTGCACTGCTTCTCTCTGAGGATTTATTAGGCTGTGTTCAAAGAATTTTTAGTTGTCTTCCTCCCCCCCCAAAAAAATCAATTTTAATCCACTTTAAATGAGTCCTCAGGTGACTAATACTGGTTAAATAAAGCAAAATGTCTTTTTCCAAAAGTTTATTTTGAACCAACTTTACTCAACCCCTGAAAAAGCCCGGTGGGAGAGATGCATCTTTATAGATTTTCTAAGAATAGAGTAAGACCCAAATACAACTTCCAAGGAGCTTTTTTCCATGGTCTAGGAATGACTCCCCACGCTAATAAATTAAGAGTTGGTAGAAACCTTTCAGGTCATCTAGTCCAGTGTTTTTCAACCAGTGTGCCGTGGCACACTAGTGTGCCGCAAGACACGGTCAGGTGTGCCGCGAAGCTCAGAGAGAGAAAGAAAACAAGAGAAAGAGAGAGAAAGAAAGAAAGAAAGCAAGAGAGAGAGAAGAGAGAAAGAAAGCAAGAGAGCGAGAAAGAAAGAAAGCAAGAGAGAGAGAAAGAGAACAAGAGAGAAAGCAAGAGAGAGCAAGAGAGAGAGAGAGAGAGAGAGAGAGAAAGAGAACGAGAAAGAAAGCAAGAGAGAGAAAGAGAGAGAAAGAAAGCAAGAGAGAGAGAGAAAGACAGAGGGAAGTAGGGAGGGAGAGAGAAAGAGCAAAAAAGAGGAAAGAAGGAAGAGAGAAAGAAAGAGGGATGGAGAGAGAGAGAAAAAAAGAGGGAGAGAAAGAGGGAGAGAGAAATAGAGCGAAAGGGAGGAAGAGAGAGAATTTTTTTGTCCAAACGTTTTTTAGCGGCCCGCCCCCTCAATGTGCCCCATGGTTTTGTAAATGTAAAAAATGTGCTGAGGCTCAAAAAAGGTTGAAAATCACTGATCTAGTCCAACCTCCCTGCCCAACTACATCTGCCTCTATCTAGGATCGAACTCACAACCTGCTGATTGTGAGGCAAGATAAGATAAATAGATAAAATAGATAAAATAAGCAAGCTTCTAATTAGCCCATTGTTGCAATTGTTGGGCTCTCGATGTTAAGTACCGTCATTTTCCTGAAACAATTTCATTCAGCACTTAGCTTGCAGATTCTCTCTTGGAATCATTGTTATAATCATGCATTTTTTTTTAAAAAAAAGTGTGGTCTCTTGAAACCTAAAATAAACTCCTTGAAGCTATGATTGAACTGCCAAATATAGCTAAGGGGGAAAATAGATTTTTTTCCCCTTCTTCTTATTTTAAAGCTGTGGAAGCTTTTAGGTTTGAATCCATCCAGGAATTAGATGACAATATGTGGAGCATTTTCATTCTTTGGGTTGTAGTAGCAAGTTAAGATTTTAAATGGTCTGGAAAGCCAGGGAATTGAAATAGAGACGAAACCTCTTTTGACATATAAAGAAGCCTGCAATATTTTTCCAAAATGAGGTACCCTGGATACCTCTGGATTTCTATATAAGAGCACATTTCTATGACCCTGCATGCAACTTGTAATATTGAAAACACAATTAGAATCAGTCTGTGGGGCAGGGGTCTCCAACCTTAAGACTTGTGGACTTCAACTCCCAGAGTTCCTCACCCAGCTGGTTTCCATGGTCTTTTGGTGATTGGCCAAAGTCACTCAGTTGGCTTTCACGCCTAAGGCGGGAGTAGAACTCAGAGAGTCAAGGTGATTGGCCCAGTGTCACTCAAGTAACTTTCATGTCTAAAGTGGGACGAGAACTCATGGTCTTCTGGCGATTGGCCCAAAGTCACCCAATTGGCTTTCATGGCTAAGGCTATTGTATTGTTTTTTAATTGTTTTAAGCTGTCTAGAGTCCTATGGGATTGGGTGGCATAGAAGTCGAATAAATTATATTAAAATGAGCCAGGGTGGCGCAGCAGGTAGAGTGCTGTACTGCAGGCCACTGAAGCTGACTGTAGATCTGAAGGTCAGTGGTTCAAATCTCAACACCGGCTCAAGGTTGACTCAGCCTTCCATCCTTCCGAGGTGGGTCAAATGAGGACCCGAATTGTGGGGGCAATATGCCGGCTCTGTTAAAAAGTGCTATTGCTAACATGTTATAAGCCACCCTGAGTCTAAGGAGAAGGGCGGCATAAAAATTGAATAAAGAAATAAAATAAAGAAATAAAAACAATGGATGCTTTAAAAGAATAAGTCAGCACACGTATAAAATAGAATCTGGAACTTTTAATTGGTTGACGATGAGACCTGCGGAAGGATTTTTATTTTTTTTACGACGGCAGCCTCATCCTCTCTTTTTACAGTGTTTTAAAAGCCACTTTCAAAGCAGCAGATACCATGCACTTAAAACGGACGATACGGAAGGGGTGGTGGTGGCATAATTAAATACAGTATCTGTAGGTAGGAATAATAAAAGAGAAGAAAAAGAATAAGCACCAGAGCTCGCGAGCCCTTCTAAAATGAAGCTCCTTCTGGCAGGGCCGCTGCCCCGAACCTGCTCTCTTCTACGGCGTCATGCTCTAAGTGACAGAATGTGGAACACATCATGCACCCTTCCACAGCTCGGGGACCTCCACCCGAAGCCCCACTTTTAGACTCCGAGCTTGTTGGCTTGAGTGAGGACGACTTTCAGCACGGGCATGAAAGCCGACGTCTCGCTGAAGTTGCTTGTGCTGACGATGTGGGTGTGGATGTTCAGCCCCTCGGTGTAGTTGCGGGTTTCAATGCTCCTGGCGATGTTGTGCAGGCCATTGATTATCATTGGAGAGAGCTGGAAAAGGAGGAGAAAATAAAACAATGAGAACTGTCCCTTAACACAAAATTAGTGGACCAGGGGAATGCTGTCGGATTTGATGAATTATATTTATTATTATTATTATATTTATTATTATTATTATATTTATTATTATTATTATATTTATTATTATTATTATATTTATTATTATTATTATATTTATTATTATTATTATTATATTTATTATTATTATTATTATTATTATTATTATTATTATTATTATAAAGCCCTTCATGGCATCGGACCAGAATATCTCCGAGACCGCCTTCTGCTGCACGAATCCCAGCGACCGATTAGGTCCCACAGAGTGGGCCTTCTCCGGGTCCCGTCAACTAAACAATGTCGTTTGGTGGGCCCCAGGGGAAGAGCCTTCTCTGTGGCGGCCCCGACTCTCTGGAACCAGTTCCCCCCAGAGATTAGAACTGCCCCTACCCTCCTTGCCTTTCGTAAACTCCTCAAAACCCAACTTTGTCGTCAGGCATGGGGGAACTGAGATATCTCCCCCGGGCCTACGCAATTTATGTATGGCATGTTTGTATGTCTGCTTAATAATGGGGTTTTTTAAATATTATAAATTGTAAATTATTAGATTTGTTACGAACTGTTTTATTGTGTTGTGAGCCGCCCCAGGTCTGCGGAGAGGGGCGGCATACAAATCTAATAAATAATAAGAATTATTATTATAATAATTATAAATTAGATTTGTATGCCGCCCCTCTCCGCAGACTCGGGGCGGCTCACAGCAGTGATAAAACAATATACAATAACAAATCTAATATTAAGAGACTAAAATAACAATTTAACATTAAAAGCCTAAAACCCCCCATTATTTAAAACAGTGTTTCCCAATCTTGGCAACTTGAAGATATTTGGACTTCAACTCCCAGAATTCCTGGCTGGGGAATTCTGGGAGTTGAAGTCCAAATATCTTCAAGTAGCCAAGGTTGGGAAACACTGATTTAAAAAGCATACACACACAAACATACCATACATAAAACTACATAGGCAAGGGGAGATGTCTCAGTTCTCCCATGCCTGACGGCAGAGGTGGGTTTTAAGAAGTTTATAAAAGGTAAGGAGGGTGGGGGCAATCCTAATCTCTGGAGGGAGCTGGTTCCAGAGGGTCGGGGCCGTCACAAAGAAGGCTCTTCCCCTGGGTCTCGCCAAACAACATTGTTTAGTCGACGGGACCCAGAGAAAGCCAACTCTGTGGGACCTGACCGGCCGCTGGGATTCGTGCGGGAGAAGGTGGTCTCGCAGATATTCTGGTCCGGTGTCATGAAGGGCTTTATAGATCATAACCAACACTTTGAATTGTGATCGGAAACTGATCGGCAACCAATGCAGACTGCAGAGTATTGGTGTAACATGGGCATAGCTAGGGAAGCCCATGATTGCTCTTGAACCTGCATTTACTTGGGACTTCAGTAAGGCTTTTGACAAAGTATACCAAAACCTACTACTAAATAAACTAGAACAATGTCGGCCGAAACGTGGCCTCCAGGAAGGACGTCTTCATAACGTCAAAGCTCTGCCCATGGAATTCCCTACTGGGATTCCCCACCTCCGTTTCAGCCTCCAGATCGACCGAAAACGCCGCCGCCGATTGCAAAAACGATTGCACGCATTAATCGCTTTTACATTGTTTCCAATGGGAAACATTGTTTCGTATTACGAACTTTTCGCCTCACGAACCTCCTTCCGGAACTGGCCATGTGTTGGACGGCCAGGAAGGACGTCTTTGTGACGTCAAAGCTCCGCCCATGGAATTCCCTATTGGGATTCCCCACCCCCTTTCCAGCCTGATGGGATAGAAGGGGAACTCATTGAATTTTCAGACACTCCAAAGCTGAAGGGAATAGCCAATACGTTAGAAGATGGGCTCGAGATCCACAAGGATCTTGGCATACTTGAACACTGGGCTCTAGCCAACAAAATACAAAGTCATCCACTCAACCTAAGAGATACGCGTGGCAATAGCTAAAGCTTACCGTCTGATCTCTAAGCTTATCATACAGAAACTCCAGGCGTTTGTGGGCATCATCTAATTTCCTCTTGGTTTGCTGTGGGAGGAAGCAGAACAGAAAATTAATGAAAATATTGTCTTAATTGCAGCAAGGGAAAGCCACAGGTACGTTTATCTGTGTTTTCAACGTGTACATCCATGGGAAACGGAACAGAGTTTAGAAATTTTACTTTTAAACATTTCCACTCCTGGGAACACTGTGCATTCAGATGGAATGCGACATCTAAGGATTTGGCACATATAAAATCTGACGTCCAGAAGCCAGAAAATATTGGATTAAAATAAGGAAATGGCTTACAGGAATAATAAAACAGAAAACTAAATTGAAACCGGAACTATTTTTATTACATATAATAAGAGAAAACCTATGCAAGAAAATTCAGTACAGTGATCCCTCGATTTTCGCGGGGGTTGCGTTCCCAGACTGCCCGCGAAAGTCGAATTTCCGCAAAGTAGAGATGCGGAAGTAAAAACACCATTTTTGGCTATGGACAGCCAAAAACTATCCCCGCGCACCCTTTTCCAAGGCCACGCAAGGAGCTGGGCTTGAAGTTGGGGGCGGGGAGCGACAAAAGTGGGGAGGCTGGCAAAGATTGTTTTGAATGTCGGCCGCCCCTGCCCCCCCAGCGCCTCCGGCCCCCTCGCCGCTACCCCCTACCCGCCCCATCCGCCCCTCTCACGGGCTTTCTTGGGGCACGGGTCCTCCAGCAGCAGTGCTGGTGGCTACGGCTTCTCGTCCTCCTCATTCGTCCGCTAGCCGCTCTGAGCGCTTTGAGAATGCCCGCCCCGCTCCTCTCGCAGTCCCTTAGCTGAGAGCGCTTTCGTCCCAGCTGTCAGCGAGGGGGCTGCAGGAGAGGCGGGGCAGGCGTTCTCATACAGAGAGAGCAACAGACAGAGGAGATAGAAAGGAGAGAGGGAGAGAAAGAGTGAGAAAGAGAGAGAGAGAGAGAGAGCAAGAGGGGGAGAGAGTGGAAGGTAGAGAGAGAGAGAGAAATGATAGAAAAAAGGGGAGAAAAAAAGAGAAATGAGAAAATGATTGAAGGAGAGAATGACAGGAAAGAGAAAGAGAAGTGACTCTTGGTGATGACGTATGACGTCATCTGGGGGGAGGGAATGTGGTATAGAAAAAAAACTGTGGAGTATTTTTTAATTAATATTTTTTGAAAAACCACGGTATAGCCGTTTCGTGAAGTTTGAACCTGCGAAAATTGAGGGATCACTGTATATCATACTATTGTAACAACTGCGGTTACAATAGCTTTTTGCACAAAACTGGAAGCAGTTCTGAATATGCTATTCTATTCTATCTAGCTTCCAATGGCTCTATGGATTTGCCCAATAGTTGAGCCCACTAATTTTTCTGGAACCCCTGGTATTTCCTTATAGAGGATGGTGTAAAGCTCAAATCTGTTATGCATTTCAACCTTTCCCAACCTTTGTTTCTACAACTGCTTCTATTATTTCCTAACACTTCCCATCTTGGCTGGGGATGACAGGGCCCTATAGGGCTTATCACTAACGGAATTGGACAAAATGATTAAAATGTTTCTCTGTGCCAAAAAGAAAAAAAAAGAGCGCAGTAAGTCAGGCGCTTAACAGGTCATCTATTTCCCATTTTAAAGCCCTACATGGCATTGGACCAGAGTACCTCCGGAACCGCCTGCTACCGCACGAATCCCAGCAACCGATAAGATCCCACAGAGTTGGCTTTCTCCGGGTCCCGTTGACTAAACAATGTCGTTTGGCGGGCCCCAGGGGAAGAGCCTTCTCTGTGGTGGCCCCGGCCCTCTGGAATCAACTCCCCCCAGAGATTAGAATTGCCCTCACCCTCCTTGTCTTTCGTAAGCTACTTAAGACCCACCTATATCGCCAGGCATGGGGGAACTGAGACACCTTTTATACTTTATGTTTGGTATGTATCTGTTGTTTGGTTTTAAATGATAGGGTTTTATATGTCTTTTTCTCTTTTAATATTAGATTTGTTCCACTGTAACATTGTTTTTATTATTGTTGTGAGCCGCCCCGAGTCTTCGGAGAGGGGCGGCATACAAATCTAATAAATTATTATTATTATGTCAGTACAAACGAGATCACTATGCTGGATTTCGTATTTCATCACCAGTCGGGCGCTTCCCAAGCACTTAGGACTGCGTGATGTAGCGGCGAATTATGTTTGCCGATCCCAGTAAAGCGGCCTTTTGCAATTGACAAATGGAGATTTTGTCAATTCCGATGGTTTTCAAATGTCCGCGGAGATCCTTTGGTACTGCCCAGCGTGCCAAGTACCACTGGGACCACTTTCACTGGCTTATGCCAGAGTCGTTGCAGCTCGATTTTTAGATCTTCGTATTTCACTAATTTCTCTAGCTGCTTCTCCTCAATTCTGCTGTCTCCTGAGATTGCGATGTCGATGATCCATACTTTCTTTTTCTCCACGATCACAATGTCTGGTGTGTTATGCTTCAGAATTTGGTCAGTCTGAAGTCGGAAGTCCCACAGTAGTTTTGCTTGCTCATTTTCGACCACTTTTTCGGGCTTATGATCCCACCAGTTCTTTGCCACTGGTAAATGGTAGTTCCGGCACAGGTTCCAGTGGATCATCTGTGCTACAGCATCATGTCTATGCTTGTAGTCAGTCTGTGCGATCTTTTTGCAGCAGCTGAGAATGTGATCGATTGTTTCATCTGTTTCTTTACAGAGTCTGCACTTTGGATCGTCTGTTGATTTTTCAATTCTGGCTTTGACAGCATTTGTTCTAATGGCCTGTTCTTGTGCCGCCAGTATTAGTCCTTCTGTCTCCTTTTTGAGTGTTCCACTTGTAAGCCATGACCAGGTCTTTTCTTTATCCACTTTGCCTTCAATCTTCTCCAAGAACTGGCCATGCAATGCTTTGTTCCGCCAACTGTCCATACGACATTGAGTTACTTCTTCTTCTTCTTCTTCATCATCTTCATCTTCTTATTATTATTATTGACGGAACTGTAAATGGGATATTTTGCATACTTTTAATGTTTGCTTCCCATAGGTGATGGCCAGCCCTAAATTTCATCAGAGCTTCCGACCTGCTGCATAAATCAACACGGTAGCTGCAATTCTGCAATTTCCCTGATAACCTGATTATATGAATTGAACAGGGAGAGCTGAGCTAGGGGTAATAAATCAATTCTGGTGTGACTTGTCACCGAATGATGGATGCCGCAAAACATTACAGATGTACGATTACATCACGCAAAATTGCATTTTAAAAAATAAGTAAATAATAACAACAACAGAGGTGGTGTCTCCTGTGAAAAGACGTACCGGATCTGTGGCCGAAGAGAGACATCTCTGGATCAAAGCTTCAAAAGTGGTCTTTAGGATAAGATGTTCTTCGGGAATGGGCTTTTTTGTTATCTTCTCTGTGGGAAGAGACTGCATGTGCTGGAAAGAGAAGGAAATAATTGAAGATTTTTTTTGGGGGGGGAGGGAATTTGCAAGCCATTACAATATAAAATGAGAGCAAATCCCCACTCCATAATACAATGATAATTGATTGATTGATTGATTGATTGGATTTGTATGCCGCCCCTCTCCGTGGACTCGGGGGTTCTAACAAGTGACAAAAAACAATGTAACAATCCAATACTAAAACAACTAAAAAAACCTTATTTATAAAACCAATCATACATACAAACATACCATGCATAAATTGTAGAAGCCTAGGGGGAAAGATTATCTTAGTTCCCCCATGCATGACGGCAGAGGTGGGTTTTGAGGAGCTTACGAAAGGCAAGGAGGGTGGGGGCTATTCTAATCTCTGGGGGGAGTTGGTTCCAGAGGGTCGGGGCTGCCACAGAGAAGGCTCTTCCCCTGGGCCCCACCAAGCGACATTGTTTAGTTGACGGGACCCGGAGAAGGCCAACTCTGTGGGACCTAACTGGTCGCTGGGATTCGTGCGGCAGAAGCCGGTCCCTGAGATAATCTGGCCCGGTGCCATGAAGGGCTTTATGGGTCATAACCAACACTTTGAATTGTGACCGGAAACTGATCGGCAACCAATGCAGACTGTGGAGTGTTGGTGTAACATGGGCATATTTGGGAAAGCCCATGATTTCTCTGACAGCTGCATTCTGCATGATCTGAAGTTTCCGAACACTTTTCAAAGGTAGCCCTATGTAGAGAGCGTTACAGTAGTCGAACCTCGAGGTGATGAGGGCATGAGTGACTGTGAGCGGTGACCCCCTGGCCAGCACGCAAAACCACACTGGAGCTGAAACAGGGCAATGCCTCATGTGCCCTCAGCTATGGCTCCGCCTGCCACCTGTGGCACCGCGTGGCGGAGGTTCGCCATCGGCGTGGTAGCCTATCAAGAACAGCTTACCTGCATGGCGTTTCCTGTTGGGGCTCCTGGCGCTCCTTCCACGCTCGGCGCCGATACCGTCGGAGTCATGATTGTCTGGACCCCGGGCGGTGGAACATTCTGGAAGGGGTTCTGTAGCCCCGGCTGACCCTGAGGGAGATGGGAGGGCTGGAAGGGAACCTGAGCGGGAGGTGGGCCCGAGGTGGGAGGCTGCTGTAGCTGAGCTTGTGGGTCTGACAAAGGAGCCATGATGGGTGCCGTGATGGGAACGGGAGGCATGAAGAAGCCTTCAGGCACCTGCAAGGAAGAGAAGGAAGGAATGACATGATGGCGGTTGGCTAATTAAAATGGCCGACTAGTTAAAATTCAACGTCATCCATTCAAACTTGCGAGATCCTTTTGTTGAGTTGCATTTATTTTAAGATACAGTGATACCTCGTCTTACAAACGCCTCGTCATACAAACCTGTTCGAGATACAAACTCGGGGTTTAAGATTTTTTTGCCTCTTCTTACAAACTATTTTCACCTTACAAACCCACCGCCGCCGCTGGGATGCCCCGCCTCCGGACCTCCGTTGCCAGCGAAGCACCCTTTTTTGCGCTGCTGGGATTCCCCTGAGGCTCCCCTCCATGGGAAACCCCACCTCTGGACTTCTGTGTTTATGTGATGCTGCAGGGGAATCCCAGCAGCGCAAAAACGGGTGCTTTGCAAAAACAGAGAGGTCCAGAGGTGGGGTTTCATGGACTTCGGTGTTTTTGTGAATGCTGCGATTTCACTGATACCTCAGGCAGTGTTCCCTCTAATTTTTGGGGGGAGTGGGTGGAAAAGTATAGTGTCTGAGCGGCAGTCCCTTCGGGACTGGGCGGCACAGAAATAATAAATAAACAAACAAACAAACAAATAAAAAACCCACCCTGTTTTGCCTCAGAGAATTTCAAAATAAAATACTGTACTGTGTGTCTATAACAGTGAGCTCATAATAGGGCAACTCTATCAACATCAAAATGCCACTTAAATAGTTGAGCTAGTTTCAAACTAGATTTTGATTTTCTTTCTCTCTTCCTTACTCCCATTCTTTTTCTTTCTCTTTCCCTTCCTCTCTTTTTTCTATCTGTTTCTCTCTCTTCCTCTCTCTCTCTTTCCCTCTCGGCTTCTGGGCAGGTTTGGAAAACTCTGAGTTGATGATGATTTTTAAGTGAGCGATTGCTCACTGCTCAGCTTAGAGGGAACTATGACCTCAGGGGAATCCCAGCAGTACAAAAAATGGGCGCTTCGCTGGTAACGGAAGTCCGGAGGTGGGGTTTCCCAGTGAGGGGAGCCTCAGGGGAATCCCAGCAGCGCAAAAACAGGCACTTCGGCTGGCAAAAGGGGTGAATTTTGGGCTTGAACGCATTAATTGCTTTTCCATTGATTCCTATGGGAAACATTGTTTTGTCTTACAAACTTTTCACCTTAAGAACCTCATCCTGGAACCAATTAAGCTTGTAAGACAAGGTATCACTGTATTCATATGGCTCCGTATGCCACCTGTGGCGCCCGTGCCATAGGTTCGCCATCACTGATCCAGGAGGATGTGAAATATGTGGCCGTCGCCCCTGGATCAACCTAAATCTAAACGGCTTTGCCGACAAGTGGATCCTGCCATCGTGCAGGGATAACGATTGGAAAGAGAAGATGGTTCTTTATGGTGGGTTTCGCACTTGTGCAGCTAACCTTTTTCTTCTTCCCAGTTCTGCTCAGAGCAGGGGGGTCGTTCCAGCCATTCTGAGGAGGACCTGCGAGAAGAACAATAGAGTCAGTAGGGCTTTTGAGCAAAACAAAATTTCACAATGGACTGCCAGGAGTGACCCTGGGTCAGCTCAACTTTACTGGTTTTGTGTTGCGGGCGAAAATAAAAAAAGGAGAAACTGCCATTGGTGAAATCCTGTGGACGTGGAAGGGGAAGGATACTGCAAAATCCTCACCCCGCTCACACTCCTGGGGGAAGGATATTGCAAAATCTCCATTCCCACCCCGCTCTGGGGCCACCCAGAAGTGGTATTTGCCGGTTCTCTGAACGACTCAAAATTCCCGCTACTGGTTCTCTATGGTGAGCCTTTTTTCCCTTGGGTGCCGAAAGAGCGCATGCGCGAGTGCCCACACCCATAATTCAATGCCTGGGGAGGGCGAAAACGGCTTCCCCGCCTCCCGGAAGCCCTCTAGAGGCTAGAAATGGCCTGTTTCCCAACTTCTGGTGGGCCCAGTAGGTTTGTGTTTCACCCTCCCCAAGCTCCAAAGGCTTCCCTGGAGCCGGGGAGGATAAAAATGCCCTCCCCTGTCCACCTGGAGGCTCTCTGGAAGCCAAAAACACCCTCCCAGAGCCTCTGTGCGAGCCTAAAATCAGCTGGCCAGTAACACACCCACATTGGAGCTGAGCTAGGGCAACAGCTCACGTGCCTGCAGATATGGCTCCGTGTGCCACCTATGGCGCCCGTGCCATAGGTTCGCCATCAGTGCTCAAGGATCTGCTGGATTTCACCGTTGGAAAGTGCTACCTACACACCGCTGGCTCTGGCGGGAAAGGTGGAGTGTAACTCGTAGCAAGTAAATAGATAGAAGTCAATGGGAAAACTACGACTGGAAGGTTGTTCTCTCTGTCCCAGGTAAGTAGCTTACTACCAGGGTTATCCGGAAGGTAAGGTTAAAAGGCACATAGCTCTCGCAGGGAATGTTCACGGGGGAAGTTGGTAGTGGGAAGCCAGTGGAAGAGAACGAGCAGTGCCAGTGGTGAGTAGATTTATTTATTTATTTATTAGATTTGTATGATCAACGACTGGCTTTGTGGTGAAGGTTAGAGATAGAAACATAGAAGACTGATGGCAGAAAAGGACCTCATGGTCCATCTAGTCTGCCCTTATACTATTTCCTGTATTTTTATCTTAGGATGGATCTATGTTTATCCCAGGCATGTTTAAATTCAGCTACTGTGGATTTATCAACCATGTCTGCTGGAAGTTTGTTCCAAGTATCTACTACTCTTTCAGTAAAATAATATTTTCTCATGTTGCTTTTGATCTTTCCCCCAACTAACTTCAGATTGTGTCCCCATGTTCTTGTGTTCTCTTTCCTATTAAAAACACTTCCCTCCTGGACCTTATTTAACCCTTGAACATATTTAAATGTTTTGATCATGTCCCCCCTTTTCCTTCTGTCCTCCAGACTATACAGATTGAGTTCATTAAGTCTTTCCTGATATGTTTTATGCTTAAGACCTTCCACCATTCTTGTAGCCCATCTTTGGACCTTCCCTGTGAACATTATAATATTTCCTGTATTTTATCTTACAATGGATCTATGTTTATCCCAGGCATGTTTAAATTCATTCACCACGAGAGCTACATGCCTTGCAATCTTACTTTCTGGACAACCCTTGTACATGGAATTGTAAAAGGCTGGGTCAGAATCTCCAAGGTTAGATCATAACAAATCTTTGCCAGACTGCATCCATGCCAATCTGGTCCAATAGTCTCTTCTCATGAGGGCCAACCAACTTCACAAGGAAGCCACCCAACCTCCCAGCAGATGGCCTTCAGAGGCAGTCACATTGCCATCAAGATTAATAGTTGTTGATCTGCACACAACTTGTGTATTAGCCCATTACTTTTTGTAAGCTGGTAGCCCATGCCATCTTCTGCATGTGCTTCAAGTTTCTAAGCCAGAGGTCTTCAAACTTGGCAATTTTAAGACTTATGGACTTCAACTTCCAGAATTCTGGGAGTTGAAGTCCACAAGTCTTAAAGTTAGGCCCCTCAGAGTCGGCCTTTTCCAGGTCCCGTCAACAAGGCATTGTCATTTGGTGGGGCTTAGGGGAAGAGCCTTCTCTGTGGAGGCTCTGGCCCGCTGGAATCAGCTCCCCCCAGAGATTCATACTGCCCCCACCCTCCTCGCCTTCTTTAAGAGTGTGAAGACTTTTCTATGCCGCCAGGCTTGGGGATATTAGACTCTAGCCGCCTGACCGATAAATGCTATGTATGTTTGTGGTCTGAGTGGGAATGCCTGACTTTTAATAATTGGGAATTTTGGATTAATTGGATTTAGGAGAGAGTATTACAGTGGTACCTCTACTTACGAACTTAATTTGTTCCGTGACCAGGTAGAAAAGTTTTTAAGAAGAAGCAATTTTTCCCATAGGAATCAATGTAAGCGCAAATAATGTGTGCAACTGGGGAAACCACAGGGAGGGTGGAGGCCCTGCTTCCTTCCAGGAGATTCCTAGAGAGGCCCCACGGAGGCTTCTCCCCACCTTTTCTGGCCCTGTTTCCTCCCAGGAGATTCCTAGAGAGGCCCCATGGAGGCTTCTCCCCGCCTTTTCCGGCCCTGTTTCCTCCCAGGAGATTCTTAGAGAGGTCCCATGGAGGCTTCTCCCTGCCTTTTCCGGCCCTGTTTCCTCCCAGGAGATTCCTAGAGAGGTCCCATGGAGGCTTCTCCCTGCCTTTTCTGTCCCTATTTCCTCCCCTATTTCCTCCCAGGAGATTCCTAGAGAGGCCCCACAGAGACTTCTCCCTGCCTTTTCCATCCCTGTTTCCGCCCAGAAGATTCCTAGAGAGACCCCACAGAGACTTCTCCTTGCCTTTTCCGTCCCTGTTTCCCCCCAGGAGATTTCTAGAGGCCCCCACGGAGGCTTCTCCCCGCCTTTTCCGTCCCTGTTTCCCCCCAGGAGATTCCTAGAGAGGCCCCACGGAGGCTTCTCCCCGCCTTTTCCGGTTACAGTTTCGGAGGCTCAGGTTCGTAAGTGGAAAATGGTTCTTGAGAAGAGGGAAAAAAATCTTGAACACCCGGTTCTTATCTAGAAAAGTTCATAAGTACAGTGGTACCTCGACATACGAGTTTAATTCGTTCCAGACCCAAGCTCGTAAGTCGATCAACTCGCATCTCGAACGAATGCCTTTAGACTTTGTTTTTCGCGCCGAGATAACCGGAAGCAAGGAGATTCTTGCGCCACCTAGCGGAAGCTCGGCTCGTATCCCGAATTTGAGCTCAGGTGTCAAACAGAAATTTCGCTCGCGTCGCGGCTCGTAACTTTGAAGAGGTACTACTGTAGAGGTATTCTTAGGTAGAGGTACCACTGTATATTGTTTTCCTTTATATGCTGTAAGCTGCTCCGAGTCCTCGGAGAGGGGCGACATATAAATGCAATAAATGAATAAATAAACAAGATTGCCAAGTTTGGGGACCCCTGTTTCTAAGAAAACTGTTAGTTGGCTTCTAAACTAACTGTTCTAATGTTCCAGTGCTTAACGGAAAGCTTGTCGTACAGCCTTTTTGGGTTCTAAACAAATGTACACATCTAAACCTAAAAAAAGAAGGGAAGGAAAAAAAAGAGAAAAAAGGTCCTTGATAAGAAAAACGTCACATTAGAATATCTCTATGCGCACATGCACATCGACTTGCAAAATGTGAGCTGAAATGAAATGTATCTGTCCACAAGGGAATGTGCTTCGCACAAGAGATCAGGCAGAGGGCCAATGTGCAATGCTAAAGAGATGGGTAGATAATCCGCAGAATATAAATCTTAGCTTTGTTCAGGGCTCCTGCTTTTACGATGCTGAGCACATTTTTAATCCGTTAGGAATCGTTGCTGAGAAAGTCCAGCTGAAAATAGAGATGTGCTCTGACTATGTGCTCCTGCAGCTTTGCATTATTCCCAATGGATTTCCCCCCCTCTTATTCAGGAATTCCCCGGATTCCATCCTAAAAATAATCAGGATGCTACCCAGCACGCAATGTTCCGTCCTTCATTTATTCCATACCATAAAAACAAATAATGCATTTGTTGTGCAATGGTGCCGTTTTTTCACCAAGGCCTTTCAGAGTAATTCCTCTGTTTTGTTTTTTTTTATCGTGAAGTTATCAGATTGTATTTTTTTAAAGCTAACCAGAATTGGAAAGCCTATAAATCTGTGAAGTAAATGTTGAGAAATGCACCAAGTGAAACCCATTGCTGTTGGCCTTTGTGATGATGGAACTGTGCATTTCGCAATACAGTGGTACCTCTACTTAAGAACTTAATTGGTTCCGTGACCAGGTTCTTAAGTAGAAACGTTTGTAAGTACAGTGATACCTCATCTTACAAACGCCTCATCATACAAACTTTTCGAGATACAAACCCGGGGTTTAAGATTTTTTTGCCTCTTCTTACAAACTATTTTCACCTTACAAACCCACTGCCGCCACTGGGATGTTCCGCCTCCGGACTTCCGTTGCCAGCAATGCACCCGTTTTTGCACTGCTGGAATTCCCCTGAGGCTCCCCTCCATGGGAAATCCCACCTCTGGACTTCCATGGGCGCTTTGCTGGCAACGGAAGTCCGGAGGTGGGGTTTCCCAGCGAGGGGAGCCTCAGTGAAATCGCAGCATCGCAAAAACACAGAGGTCCAGAGGTGAGGTTTCGAGGACTTTGGTGTTTTTGCGATGCTGCGATTTCACTGATGCTCCTCTCACTGGGAAACCCCACCTCTGGACTTCCGTTGCCAGCGAAGCGCTCGGTTTTGTGATGCTGGGATTCCCCTGGTGGGATTCCCTGGCAGCATCACAAAAACACAGAAGTCCAGAGGTGTGGTTTCCCATGGAGGGGAGCCTCAGGGAAATCCCAGCAGCGCAAAAACGGGCGCTTTGGCTGGCAAAAGGGGTGAGTTTTGGGCTTGCACGCATTCATCGCTTTCCCATTGATTCTTATGGGAAACATTGTTTCGTCTTACAAACTTTTCACCTTAAGAACCTCGTCCCAGAACCAATTAAGTTTGTAAGACAAGGTATCACTGTAGAAGCAATTTTTCCCACAGGAATCAATGCAAAAGCAAATAATGTGTGCGAACCCATTAGGAAAGAAATAAAGCTCAGAATTTGAGTTGGAGGAGGAGGAGGAAGAAGAGGAGGAGGAGGAGGACAGTTGCTGTCCAGAGTGAAGGGAGAGTTTCTTTTCTTTAGGCGCTGACAGAGGTTTATTCCCTCTCCAAACGCCCAGAGAAAGGAAAATGCTTTGTTCCCTCTGGACTGCCAAAGCCTCCTTAAGCGCCACTGTGCCGAGTTAGATATGATGACGAGACAGTTAAACAACCAAGAAGAATAAGAATTTTATGATATTTGGCAGAAAGTATATACTTGGTGGGAAACAAGGAAAAAAAGATGTGTGTTGTTATATTATATTGCATATTTGAATTTAGTATTAGAACTGTGTAAGATGGCAATTACTAGTATAAACATAAATTTTTCTTTCTTCTCTTAAAACTTTTCTTTTTTTATATATATCTTTACAAATTTTGATATAGATTTAGATTTATTATATTAAAATTGACATTTTTATTTTATATACTTATATGTATTTTATAGACAAACTCCAAGAATCCAAGACAGATCCTTGCTTAGCATATGAGGGGACTCTGAATATACAAATTATAATTCCTGGCAGTTGCATCTGTTAAACTCTCTGATATGTTTTTCACAATATAATGAGAAGTGAAGCTTTCTTAACTTAATTATCCTGAAACTCAGAATAATTGAAGATTATCAAGAATAAACTTTAATTATTATCTCGATGTATACTGCTTTTATATGTTGTAAGCTGCCCCTAGTCTTCGGAGAGGGGCAGCATATAAATTTAATTAATTAATTAATAATAATAATAATAATAATAATAATAATAATAACTTCATAAACTGTTTTAACAACTGATTAGAACTTTGATTGGAAAACCCAGATTGCTTACTTTATTTTTATCATCATTTCTATTTTGTAAAATGCTGTTAGAAGCCAAATTTCGTTTAAATTTACTACATTTAATTCGCTCGGAATTTAAAATAGTGATTGCATGCAATGCTAGACTCAAACTTGTTAGATCCTTTTGTTGCATTTATTTTACAATATAATTCACCTGGCAGGAAACGGTCTTGGTCTTGTAAATAATAATATTCTGCAGGTAAAATACAAAAACAGCTTAGAAGATATTTTAAACTATATATTATGAACGATTATTCGACTTTTCTTTTTTTTGAAAAAAGCTTTGTACTTTGAAGATGCAAGTAAACACGTTCTGCACATTCGGCCCCGCAATTTCGTCAAAAATATGCAATGAATGTACATAATGCTCTAATCTAAGCCATAACAAGGATTCCTTATTCGTGGTTTAACAATGTCGTGCCAACTCATTGACTTGGATTAGATTAGAAAGCTTGGTTTATGGCTCAAATCTAGCCTGAATCCATTATTTATACAGTAGCTCAATTTAAAAACACCACCACCACCCAGTTAATGAAATTATGCTTTGTTGTAAGATGCATAATAGAACGAGTGACGTCTATTTCTTATTACTGAAATGGGGACGGGCAGGAGAGTGCGCTAAAATGAGCACAGACGTGATTGAATTTTGAAAGAATGCTTATGTAGATTTTACTCCCTGCGCTACAGTCTGGCTTCTGAAACCTTTCACTCTGCAGATACTTGAGGCTTTGTTACTGGTAGTAAAATTCCCACTCCTCCAGATGTGCCGCTGATAACGCTGGCTGGGGGATTTTTTAAAATTTCTTTATTTATGTTCTTGCCTTTATTATTTTTACAAATAACTCAAGGCAGCAGACATATCCAACCTTCTTCCTAGTTGACTCATATCAACACAACCTTGTGAAGTGAGTCGGATTGAGAAAAACTGGCCCAAAATCACCCAACCGGCTTTCATAGTTAAAAGGTGGGATTATAATTTGTCTCATGATCTCTGTCTCTCTCCTCCTTTCTTTTCATCCCTGTTAAATATTTTTCCATGGTGTCTCTTAAGGTTTGTTATAGGCACTTCATATCTCCGGCTCTCTGCTATGCAGTATTGTTTGGTGCAAAAAAACCCTACTCCCTATCATAGTTCCCTCTAAGCTGAGCAGTGAGCAATCGCTCACTTAAAAATCATCATCAACTCAGAGTTTTCCAAACCTGCCCAGAAGCCGAGAGGGAAAGAGTGAGAGGGAAGGAGAGAGAGAGGAAGAGAGGAAGAGAGAGAAACAGATAGAAAAAAGAGAGGAAGGAAAAGAGAAAGAAAAAGAATGGGAGTAAGGAAGAGAGAAAGAAAATCAAAATCTAGTTTGAAACTAGCTCAACTATTTAAGTGGCATTTTGATATTGATAGAGTTGCCCTATTATGAGCTCACTGTTATAGACACACAGTACAGTATTTTATTTTGAAATTCTCTGAGGCAAAACAGGGTGGGGTTTTTATTTGTTTATTTATTTATTTATTTAATATTTCTGTGCCGCCCAGACACTATACTTTTCCGCCCACCCCCCAAAAAATTTAGAGGGAACACTGCTCCCAGCGTAGTCAGTGAAACCAAGCGCTACATATGCTTTGCCATATTTCCTCATCTTAGCTTTGGGGAGATTTGTTTGTCTCGTGATCTCCGTCTCTCTCCTCCTTTCTTTTCATCCCTGTTAAATATTTTTCTTAAGGTTTGTTATAGGCACTTCATATCTCCGGCTCTCTGCTGTGTGCTATTCTTCGGTGCAAACCCCCCCTACTCCACATGCCCCCCCCCCCCAGCTTTGCTCCCCGCCCCCCCAGGGATTGCCTGCCCCACTATTTGAGAAACAGTGTTCTAAGGAGTGACGTGATCTTCCAAAGCTTTGCTTACGGAGGATCTTCCCTTTGCCTGCTTTTCTTGTTTTGCTCTCTGAAGAGAGAAGCGAAGTGTTTTAGAAACTGCTTTTTATCCCACACCGGGGGATCAAAAGCAAGCACATGGGCTCAAAATCAGCAAACTAATGTGCTGAGGCTGACCAGAGTAAGGGCTAGCGAGATGAATATCTGGTAGGCAGATTAATTTCCCCCCCTCTTTTCTTCCCCCAAAACCAAGATAGAAACATAGAAACCTAGAAGACTGACGGCAGAAAAAGACCTCATGGTCCATCTAGTCTGCCCTTATACTATTTTCTGTATTTTATCTTAGGATGGATCTATGTTTATCCCAGGCATGTTTAAATTCAGTTCCTGTGGATTTATCTACCACGTCTGCTGGAAGTTTGTTCCAAGGATCTACTACTCTTTCAGTCAAATAATATTTTCTCATGTTGCTTTTGATCTTTCCCCCAACTAACTTCAGATTGTGTCCCCTTGTTCTTGTGTTCACTTTCCTATTAAAAACACTTCTGTCCTGAACCTTATTTAACCCTTTAACATATTTAAATGTTTCGATCATGTCCCCCCTTTTCCTTCTGTCCTCCAGACTATACAGATTGAGTTCATTAAGTCTTTCCTGATGCGTCTTATACTCCGAAAAATACAGTGCTCCAAACCTCTTCGAAGGAATAAACATGTCAGTAAATAAAAAGAGCAGCATGCTAATGTCACAGCCAGGATTCATGGCTGGTGAGCCACAGATTGCAAACAATAGCTAAACAAGCCTGGGACGGGATCAAAATAGACCAAGCCAGATTCTCGTCTTTCCCAGTCTCTTGAACCAAACAGCTTGTGGCTCCTACAAGCTGTGGATTCACAGCTGCCTACTCCTTCTGACAGGCAAAACCAGGCTGGCTGTCTTTTGCTGAACAATTGTATGGTGCCTTTTAACCCATAAATGTTAACGGAAGCTGCTTTTCCTAAGTATCTCATAAAGCAGGGGTGTCAAACTCAGGGCCCACTAGCCGCATCCAGCTCGTAGGGTGCTTAAAACTGACCCATGCGGACAGCCTGGAAATATCAAAGGACCGGCCCACGGTGCCTCTACTGGCCAAAATGGGCCATGGGAGAGGCACATAGGGCCCTTACGTGGCACTTTTTTGGCCTCCCCAGCCTGCTGTAGCATTCTGCCAGCCAAAAACAAGCCATGGGGCTAAATTGGTCTTTCCTTCAAAGTAAACAGCTGTGGCCCCAGGCTTCATATCCATTTCCAATTGCAGTCATTCATTGAGCTTTGAAAGCTTTTAAAATGTACTTTCGGCATTGTGGTATGGCCACAAAAGCAGAACATCCCAAAAACCACTCTTGAAATTTTTCTATGCCTGTGTATGTTTACTTTGCAAATAATAAATAATAATAATAAATAAAAATAAAATAATAATAATAGAGAGAGGGGATGGGTGGGTTGGTCCTCTCCCTTTTGTTTCAAGTGCACGCATTTTCACTTCCTCCCTTCTTCCCAAAAAAGTAAAGAACTTTTAAAAGTACATTTTTAAAATGTCATATATTGCAACATATTGATGCATTTGTCATACGTTTCTACTTAAACTATGAAGCGCTTATGGTTTAGCTGGAATAACTATATGTAAGGGTAAAAATCCCAGCGACCAGTTAGGTCCCACAGAGTGGATCTTCTCCGGGTCCCGTCAACTAAAGAATGTCGTTTGGCGGGACCCAGGGGAAGAGCCTTCTCTGTGGCGGCCCCGGCCCTCTGGAACTAACTCCCCCCAAAGATTAGAATTGCCCCCACCCTCCTTGCCTTTCGTAAGCTGCTTAAAACCCACCTCTGCCATCAGGCATGGGGGAATTGAGACCCTCTTCCCCCTAGGCCTTTACAATTCTATGCATGGTATGTATGTATGTATGTTTGGTTTTTTATATTAATGGGTTTTTAATTGTTTCTAACATCAGACTACTATTGTACACTGCTTTATTGTTGCTGTTAGCCGCCCCGAGTCTCCGGAGAGGGGCGGCATACAAATCCAATCAATCAATCAATCAATAAAAAATAAATAAATAAATAAATAAAAAATTATTTTAGATATAAAGCAAGGGTCTCCCAAGGCCCCTGCGTGGCCCGTTTTCGGTCTGCCCTACCTCCAACAGCACTCTGCTGGTCAAAAACAGGTTATTTTTGATCGGCAGAGTGCTGTTAGAGGCCAGACAGGCAAAAAACGAGGCATGGGTGGGGGGCGTGCTCCCATGCCCCGTTTTGGCAGGCAGGGTGCTGCAGGAGGCACCCGTCTTGTCTCATTTCCCACCTTCCTTCAGCCCGTGAAGAAGAATCTCTGATCTGGCCCTCAAAAAAAAATCCAGTTTGACAGCCCTACCATTGTTGTTAGCCGCCCCGAGTCTGCGGAGAGGGGCGGCATACAAATACAATCAATCAATCAATCAATCAATAATAAATAAATAAATATAAGAATGAATGAATGAATGAATGAATAAACAAACAAATAAATAAACAAACAAGTAGGTAAGTAAACAAATAAACAAACAAATAAATAAACAAGTAAACAAATAAATGAATGAATAAACAAACAAATAAATAAACAAGTAGGTAAGCAAACAAATAAACAAATAAATAAGTAAACAAGTAAACAAATAAATAAAAAACAAACAGGGAGGAATGCCAACTGCACCCTAGCTTAAGAGGGCCCCCAAATCCATTGTCTTAATTGCTCTGAACAGGATATTAGCAAGTGTTAGGTGGTGTGCGAAGAGGGACAGGCCGTTGTCAAATGCGCCTCGCATGCTGTGTGTCAAACCACAAGACAAGACACATGCAACATTAATAAAGAAGGATATAAAAGGCACCCCGTCTCAAAATGCAATGCAAATGACCCCTGTAGCCCTTTTCAGCGCAAAACCTGTCCTTTGGGGAACAGCCAACTGGCTGTTCGCGGTCTCTGTACCTGTCAGTCCAGGAGGCAACGCGTACGATGGCAGAGAAGATGGAGGCGCTCCTGGCTGGCCATGCTGGAAGGAGGCACCGGTAGTAGGGGGAGGGGGAGGAAGAGAACTTGGGTGCAAGCTGGTCGGAGAGGCCTGGGTTGGGGAGGGGTATAACGGGGGAGGCATGGCAACTGCAGGGTTAGAGGGCATGTAAGGGGGGTTAGAGGTAGAGTAGGCGGTCGAAGTAGGAGGAGCAAGAGGAGGCTGTTGCGGCTGATAGAGCGACGGTCGGAAAGAATACGGCTGGGTTGGCTGACAAGCTACATTGGAGAAGAAAAAGAAGGACGTTAGTAAGAAACACTCACAACTACTATTTGCAACATAGAAATATAGAAGCATAGAAGACTGACGGCAGAAAAAGACCCCATGGTCCATCTAGTCTGCCCTTATACTATTTCCTGTATTTTATCTTACGATGGATCTATGTTTATCCCAGGCATGTTTAAATTCAGTTACTGTGGATTTACCAACCACGTCTGCTGGAAGTTTGTTCCAAGGATCTACTACTCTTTCAGTGAAATAATATTTTCTCACGTTGCTTTTGATCTTTCCCCCAACTAACTTCAGATTGTGTCCCTTTGTTCTTGTGTTCACTTTCCTATTAAAAACACTTCCCTCCTGGACCTTATTTAACCCTTTAACATATTGAAATGTTTCGATCATGTCCCCGCTTTTCCTTCTGTCCTCCAGACTATACAGATTGAGTTCATGAAGTCTTTCCTGATACGTTTTATGCTTAAGACCTTCCACCATTCTTGTAGCCCGTCTTTGGACCCGTTCAATTTTGTCAATATCTTTTTGTAGGTGAGGTCTCCAGAACTGAACAGTCTTCCAAATGTGGTCTCACCAGCGCTCTATATAAGGGGATCACAATCTCCCTCTTCCTGCTTGTTATACCTTTAATATGATAGGTAATCTTCGGTTCACTCCTTTTTGCCTAGTCACCATTTAAAGTCATGACAACACCGGAAAAAGATAGAAGAGAAGATAGAACAAAAGAGAAGATAAGATAAAATAGAAGAAAAGAGATAGAAGAGAAGCAATAAGAATGGAACAGAATGGAATGGAATAGGATAGAATTCTTTATTGGCCAAGTGTGATTGGACACACAAGGAATTTGTCCTTGGTGCAGATGCTCTCAGTGTACATAAAAGAAAATATACATTTGTCAAGAATCATAAGATACAGCACTTAATTATTGTTATAGGGGTCAAATAAGCAAAAGTGACTTATAAGTACAGGTAGTCCTCAATTTACGACCACGATTGAGCTTCAATTTATGTTGTTAAGTGAGAAATTTGTTAAGCGAATTTTTCCCCATTTTACAATTTCAACTCCTAGAATTCTCAGAATTGTGAACTTGTGGACTTCAACTCCCAGAATTCTCCAGCCAGCATAATTGGTGGACTTCAACTCCCAGAATTCACAAAATTGTGAATTTGTGGACTTCAACTTCCAGAAAAAAGTTTGGACAAAACCCCCCTCTCTTCCTCCCTTTCGCCCTATTTCTCTCTCCCTCCCTCTTTCTTCCCCCCTCTCTCCATCCCTCTTTCTTTCTTTCTCTCTTTTTTGCTCTTTCTCTCTCCCTCCTTCCCCCCCTCTTTCTTGCTTTTTCTCTCTCTCTTGCATTTTCTCTCTTTCACTCTTTCTCTATCTCTCTTTCTATCTCTCTTTTATTCTCTCTTGCTTTCTCTCTCACACACTTTCTCTCTCTCTTTCTCTCTTTCTTTCTCTCTCTTTCTCCCTTGCTTTCTCTCTCTCTCTTGCTTTCCCTCTCTCTCTTTCTCTCTCTCTTGCTTTCTCTCTCTCCTCCTTTTTTTCTCTCTGTCTTTCTCTCTCGTACACCACGCTGGCAACAGAGAGAGAAAGAGAGAGTGGAGGGCGGCTTGCCGGTCCACAGCCCCCTGGATCAGCGGCCTGGCATGGCCCCAGATCGGACTCCGCCGTCGCCTTCGCCTCCGCCCCCATCCGGCTCTGCAGCTAAGAGGCAACAGCCACATCCACCCCTCTGCCCTCCCAGGCGTCCCCGGCGCTCAGTCCCCGGCCACGCGCTGCCTCCGCCTCCCGGTAGCGCCCCCGACTTCTACCTGCAGGAACGGGTGGTGGGGCGCCACGAAGGGCAGCCCTTGAAGGCTGCCACGGCACCGTTGTTGTCGTCACGGCGCAAAGCCACGCAGTCCCTGATTGCTCGCTTCTCCGGCCAGGAGGCCGGCTGCCTGGGAAAGCGGTGTGCTTTTCAAACGCGGTGCTTTCCTGGGCAGCCGGCTTTGCTGGCCGGAGAAGGGAGCGATTTGGGACTGTGTGGCTTTGCGCCACTTCAAAAGTTTCTGCGGGGGGTGGGGGTGTTCCTAATGGCTGTGTGGGCGCACGCCCACGCAGCTTAGAAGCAACAGTGGCCAGCACCCTCCCACCGGGCCCCAAAAGCTCACTTGCCGTCACCGCCAGGGAAGCTCCAGCCGGGCCGGGCTCACGGCACACCTGACCATGTCCCGCGGCACACTGGTTGAAAAACACTGGATTATCCTATATTTGCCGAGTCATTTTAAGGAATCCAGCATAGGAGGTCCAGAGAGAAGATGGCAGCTACTTACGTTGTGGGGCCGGTGGTCTCGTGTACATGTTGTAATCAGGATGGGCAGGCTGAGGCGGTGGCATATGGGGGTTCATGTCCGTTGGCATAATAAACCCTGGAGGAGGAGCAGGAGGTAGATTTTCTCTCTGGAGAAGAAATGGGAGAAGGGAGCGAGAAACAGAGAAGTTTACGTCTTGAGGACTTAGCACAGCAGACCACCTGTCGTGGAAATGAAATGCCCTGGTCTCAGCTCACACATTGTTCTTTTCTACTATTGCGTTATGACAAGGGTTTTGAATCTGTAGCAGGGGTCTACAAGCTTGGCCACTTTTACGATTTGTGGACTTTAAGCTGGCTGAGGAATTCCAGGAGTCCAAGTCCACAAGTCGCAAAGTTGCCAAGGTTTGAGACCTTTGATCTAAAGCATTCAAATGTGATTTGCCAAGAAGCTTATAGTCTCATAAGAACATAAGGAGAGCCCTGCTGAATTGGGCCAAAGCCCATCGAGTCCAGCATTCTGTGTCCCACAGTGGCCCACCAATTGTCCATGGGGATCTTGAGCAGAAGGAGAAGTCAGGACCCTCCCTTTCCCTTGACCTCCAACAAATGGGACCCAAGGGAACCCTGCCTGCCTCAACCAACATAGAGGCGGCACTTGGACATCAGTGTCAATAACTACCGATACACTTGGCATCCATGAATCTGTCTAATCCTGCCTTGAAGCTATGCAGACTCCAGCCACGACGTTAGCGAATACATTTCGAATTGATTTACTGTGTTGGCCAAGGAGGAGGAAATTGATCCGTTGGAAGACTTTTATAAGCAGGGAACCATTTTATAAATGGGGAACCCTTCTCCGGGTCCCGTCGACTAAACAATGTCGTTTGGCGGGTCCCAGGGGAAGAGCCTTCTCTGTGGCGGCCCCGACCCTCTGGAACCAGCTCCCCCACTGAGATTAGAACTGCCCCCACCCTCCTTGCCTTTCGCAAACTCCTTAAAACCCACCTCTGTCGTCAGGCATGGGGGAACTGATATAACTTCCCCGGGCCTATATTGTTTATGTATGGTATGTTATGTGCATGGTTTTTTTTAAATTATGGGGTTTTAGTTTTAATTATTAGGTTTGTATTCTAGATTGTTTTTTCTATTACTGTTGTGAGCCGCCCCGAGTCTACGGAGAGGGGCGGCATACAAATTTAATAAACAAACAAACAAACAAACAAACAAACAAACAAACCCATTTCAAGCAATCTGGAGGGGGGGGATTGGGAAAGGATGACAAGATAATTCAGGATCTTTTCGGGGACACAAATTAAAAACCCCGGCGGTGGTGGTGGTAGTGATGTGGTTAGTTGATCTCCAAATCCATCGATCCATCTTGACATTCAGCAAGTGATTTTTTTAAAAAAACCCAGAGCAATATTTGGGAGATGAACGATGGGGAGAGAAAACCAGGCTGAGCCTAAAGTCTGAAACCGCTTCCCAGGTGGCCAAGAATGCATTTATTTATTTATTTATTGGATTTGTATGCCGCCCCTCTCCGCAGACTCGGGGCGGCTAACAACAGCAGTAAAACAGTACAACAAAATCCAATACTAAAAAAACAGTTAAAAACCCATTATATAAAAAACAGTCATACATACAAACATACCATACATAAAATTGTGAAGGCCTAGGGGGAAAGTGCATCTTAGTTCCCCCACGCCTGGCGGCAGAGGTGGGTTTTAAGCAGCTTACGAAAGGCAAGGAGGGTGGGGGCAATTCTAATCTCTGGGGGGAGTTGGTTCCAGAGGGGCGGGGCCGCCACAGAGAAGACTCTTCGTCTGGGTCCCACCAAGCGACATTGTTTGGTTGACGGGACCCGGAGAAGATCAACTCTGTGGGACCTAACTGGTCGCTGGGATTCGTGGGGCAGAAGGCGGTCCCTGAGATATTCTGGCCCGGTGCCATGAAGGGCTTTATAGGTGATGACCAACACTTTGAATTGTCACCGGAAACTGATCGGCAACCAATGCAGACTGCGGAGTGTTGGAGTAACATGGGCATATTTGGGAAAGCCCATGATTGCTCTCGCAGCTGCATTCTGCACGATCTGAAGTTTCCGAACTTTTCAAAGGTAGCCCCACGCAGAGAGCGTTTTAGTAGTCGAGCCTCGAGGTGATGAGGGCATGAGTGACTGTGAGTAGAGACTCCCGGTCCAAATAGGGTCGCAACTGGTGCACCAGGCGAACGGCCCCCTCATCGGGGATTGTTAACAAAAAAAAGGAAAAACGTGGCGTGAGGTCTACAGAGCGAGAGCAGATTTCTGCTCAAAGAGGAATAATGAATGTTATACCTGTGTCTCAGAGGGAGAGGCTGCAGGAATGCTGGGAAGGGCAGTGGGGGTTTTGTTACTCCAGGTAGTAACAGTAGGGGCAATTCTAACCTGAATTGAACAGAGAGATACCAATCATGGAAAAATAAAAATAAATAAAAATAAAAGGAAGTGACAAGCCAAAGCGTTTCAGACAGACAGGCTGCTTAGGAATCAACGCATTTTCCAGTCGTTTACAATAATCGGTAGAAGACCCCTATCGTCCATGCAAGGAAGGGAACAGCAACAGGAAAACGAAGAGCGGGACTAAATATACCAGCAAGTAGCTAATATTTACCAGAACTGCCAACTCTTAAGAGTAAATATTCATGCTACAAGGGATAGACCAGGGATGGCGAACCTTTTTTTCTTTGGGTGCCGAAAGAGTGTGCGGGGGCGCTACCGCGCATCCGCGAGTGCCCACACCCATAATTCAATGCCTGGGGAGGGCGAAAACAGTTTTCCCCAAACCCCGGAGGCCAGAAATTGCCTGTTTCCCAACATCTGGTGGGCCCAGTACAGTTGTGTTTCAGCCGATTAGGTCCCATGGAGTTGGCCTTCTCCGGGTCCCGTCGACAAAACAATGTCGGCTGGCGGGACCCAGGGGAAGAGCCTTCTCTGTGGCGGCCCCAGCCCTCTGGAATCAACTCCCTGCAGAGATTCGAATAGCCCCCACCCTCCTCGCCTTCCGTAAAATGCTGAAGACCCACTTTTGTCGCCAGGCGTGGGGATAATTACCATCTTTCCCCCTTTTGATTATGTTTTTGGCCTTACTGCATGATAGATTAGGTTGAATGTGTGTGACTGCATAGTTAGGGGTTTTATTATGTTATTAATGTCTTTTAAATGGATTTAATTTTTTTATTATTAGATTTGTAATATATTGTATTACTGCTGTGCTGTGAGCCGCCCCGAGTCTTTGGAGAGGGGCGGCATTCAAATCTAATAAATAGTAATAACAATAATAACAATAACAACAACAATAAATAATAATAATAATAATAATAATAATAATAATAATAATAATCTATAACTAAACTATAAACTATCCTCCCCAGGCTCCAAAGGCTTCCCTGGAGCCAGGGGAGGGTAAAAACGTCCTCCCCCATCCTCCTGGAGGCTCTCTGGAAGCCAAAAACACCCTCCCAGCCCCTCTGTGTGAGCCAAAAATCAGCTGGCCGGCACACACATGCACGTTGGAGCTGAGCTAGGGCAACGGCTCGCGTGCCAGCAGATATGGCTCCGCAGGGCACCTGTGGCACCCGCGCCATAGGTTCGCCATCAATGGGCTAGACGTTGATACTGTTTAGCAGCTCATACATTTTTCTCCACTGACAAAGAGTAAGCAGCAAAGCTAGAATTTTCATGCACAACACGAAGAGAAGGGAGAGAGGAATGTCTTGCTAATGTCAAAAAAAAAAAAAGGTAAAACATAGAAACATAGAAGATTGATGGCAGAAAAAGACCTAATGATCCATCTAGTTTGCCCTTATACTATTTACTGTATTTTATCTTACAATGGATCTATGTTTATCCCAGGCATGTTTAAATTCAGTGATGGATCTTTCTGGTGTGTAAGTTTCGTGGTGTTCAATAAATAATTGTTGAAGGGAAAAAATGTGGTGCATTACTTTCTGGGCGACCCTCCTATGAAACCCAATGCCATTTCAGTCTGTCCGGCCTCTTCTTAAAAGTCTCCAGTGTTGGAGCACCTACAACACTGAAGCCAAGCCATTCCACTGGTTCCATCTTGTGGTGGGAAGCACAAGGACACTACTATTTAACTCTAAATGAGGCTTTGCACAGTTAAAGAAGGAGAAAATCTAATCCCCTATCCTGCCCCACCCAAAAACTGGTAAGGAAAAATATCCCGACTTGTTTATCTGCATGACACAATGTCTATATTCTCCATCACTATAACACCCTTTCTAGGTTCTGCCTCGTAGAATACATTAAGAGGGGCCTCTGGGCATCAAAGATGGTCCACTTTACCTTTACAGACATTTATTTCGCCATCCAATAAAGGGAACACTTAAGCAGCACAATATAACTCCAATTAATCAAATTTCTGTGAAATCAAACTGTCCACTTAGGAAGCAACACTGATTGACAATCAATTTCATTTTGTTGTCAGCACATTCATCTTTGTACAGAACAAACTATTCAATGAGAATATTCCATTCATTCAGATCTAGGATGTGTTATTTGTCCCCTTTTTTTTGTCTTTCTCCATATTCCAGCAACCAGGTGACTTCCATCGATAATAAATAAATTCTGCTGGCTTAGGACTGCTATTAATTAGAGACCACCTTTAAAAACCAATGATTAGAAACATAGAAGATTGACGGCAGAAAAAGACCTCGTGGTCCATCTAGTCTGCCCTTATACTATTTCCTGTATTTTATCTTAGGATGGATATATGTTTATCCCAGGCATGTTTAAATTCAGTTACTGTGGATTTACCAACCACAGTTGCTATGCAGCCAAGCATTCTACTTGCTTTTCCTACCGCCTGACCACACTGTTCACCCATTTTGAGACTGTCAGAAATCACTACCCCTGAATCCTTCTCGTCTGAAGTTTTTGCTAACACAGAACTGCCACAGATTGAGGTTTCCTTTTCCCCAGGTGCATTATTTTACATTTGGAAACAAACTGCAGTTTCCATTGCTTTGACCATTTATCTAGTAAAGCTAAATCATTTGCCATATTACAGACGCCTCCAGGAATATCAACCCTATTGCACACTTTAGAGTCATCGGCAAATAGGCAAACCTTCCCTACCAAACCTTCCCCTATGTCACTCACAAACATATTAAAAAGAATAGGACCCAGAACAGACCCTTTGTGGCACACCGCTTGTAACCTGTCTCTGCTCAGAATACTCGCCATTAACAACAACCATCTGATGTCTACGCTTCAGCCAGCTGCAAATCCACTGAACTATTCAGGGATTAAGTCCAATCTTCACTAACTTATCTATTAGCTCTTTATATGGAACCGCATCAAAGGTTTTGCGGAAGTCCAAATAGGCAATATCCATGGCACCACCTTGATCCAACACCTTTGTGACATAGTCAAAGAAATCAATGAGATTAGTCTGACATGATTTGCCTTCAGTAAAGCCATGCTGGTTTGAGTCCAATAAGTTATTGGCTTTTAGGTGCTGATTTATCCTCTTTTTGAGTAGAGTCTCCATCATTTTAACTGCAACTGATGTCAAGCTAACTGGCCTGTAGTTACCAGCTTCTTCTCTACTGCCCTTCTTGTGGATAGGCACAACACTGGCCATTCTCCAATCCTCAGGAACATCTCCTGTTAACAGGGATTGGTTAAACAAATCAGTCAGGGGGTTAGCAATGACAAATCTGAGTTCTTTAAGAACTCTGGGGTGGATGCCATCTGGACCCATTGCCTTATTTATCTTTGATCGTTCAAGTTCTTCTAAGACATTGGCCTCTAAGGTCACTGGAGCTGAATCCCTACAGCTGGAAGCAATGCTATATCTATAGTATTATATTGTAAAGTGTCTTTTGAGAAAACTGAACAGAAGTAGGTATTGAAATGGTCAGGGACCTCCTTATTCCCATCAATGTATGTATCATTGCCGGTACTAAGCTTTGTGATGCCGCAGTTTTTCTTCTTCCTATCACTAATATATCTGAAGAAGGTTTTATCCCCCTTCTTTACAGATTTGGCAATTTCTTCCCCTTTTGAGGCTTTAGCAGCAAATATTATCTGTTTCGCCTCCTTCTGTCTCATTTTATACACCTCTCTATCAGCTATACTTCCAGATTTTTTATACCTCCTATAGGCAGCCTTTTTTTTCATTGACTATAGCCCTCACATCATTGCTAAACCATAGCGGTTTCTTCTTCCTTTTACCTTTAGTTATTTGCCTTACATACAGTCCAGTGGCTTTTAAGATGGCCTTTTTTAATACTGCCCACTGGGTGCTTGCTCCTGCCGTTTTATCCCTGCCCTTTGATTCATTATTTAAATATTCCCCCATTTTATTGAAATCTGTTTTTCTGAAATCCAATACTTTGGTTGTAGTATAGGATTGCTCACAATCATATTCGGTTGTGGGGTCCTTAAGAGTGTTCTCTGAGCTTGGTGGCTTCCTTGCAGACTTTTCATTACCAAACTAGCTAACATCATCAGTGTAAACCCTATCTTCACTAGCACTGACGATATTACCTAGTTTGGTAATGAAAATGTCTGCCAGAAATTCTAAGCGAAGAGAGCACCAAAATTCTCTCGGTTTAATCCTGTGCTACAAATAATCTCTTCAATCATTATTATTATTATAGGTAGTTGTTGGCTCTTCCTGCAGCCATATGCTGATAAAAGGAGGCTGGAACAAGGCTGGTTTTCCCTCTTATATGGATCCGCTCAGTATTGGGTTCCATGGGGGACGGCATTCCGGAAGGGAAAATTAAATTATTATTTATTAAATTTGTATGGAGCTGCGTGTGCAGTTTTGCGACCCCGACGCCCGCCCGCGCGAGATTTGGCTTTATTATAAAACTGAAGATCCCGAGGGGCAATTAAAGCAAGAAACGGAGAAGGGAGAGTTCTTCCAGACATTAGCTGGGGCCAAAATACATCAATATTCCAAAAAGCCTTTCAAATTAGTAAAACCCCTGTCTAGCTCCTGCATGAAACCTCTAGCAGCTTCCCAGGCAAATATTTTCAAAAATATCTCTGGCACTAGAGCAGTGTTTCCCAACCTTGGCAATTTGAAGATATCTGGACTTCAATTCCCAGAATTCCCCAGCCAGCATTACGTATACTATTTTCTGTATTTTATCTTAGGATAGATCTATGTTTATCCCAGGCATGTTTAAATTCAGTTACTGTGGATTTATCTACCACGTCTGCTGGAAGTTTGTTCCAAGGATCTACTACTCTTTCAGTAAAATAATATTTTCTCATGTTGCTTTTGATCTTTCCCCCAACTAACCTCAGATTGTGTCCCCTTGTTCTTGTGTTCACTTTCCTATTAAAAACACTTCCCTCCTGGATCTTATTTAACCCTTTAATATATTTAAATGTTTCGATCATGTCCCCCCTTTTCCTTCTGTCCTCCAGACTATACAGATTGAGTTCATTAAGTCTTTCCTGATACGTTTTATGCTTAAGACCTTCCACCATTCTTGTAGCCCGTCTTTGGACCTGTTCAATTTTGTCAATATCTTTTTGTAGGTGAGGTCTCCAGAACTGAACACAGTCTTCCAAATGGGGTCTCACCAGCGCTCTATATAGCGGGATCACAATCTCCCTCTTCCTGCTTGTTATACCTCTAGCCATGCAGCCAAGCATCCTACTTGCTTTTCCTGCCGCCCGGCCACACTGCTCTCCCATTTTGAGACTGTCAGAAATCACTACCCTCTTCCTGCTTGTTATACCTCTAGCTAGGCAGCCAAGCACCCTACCGCCTGACTGCACTGTTCACCCAAGATATCGGTCCGGATATCTTCAAGTTGCCAAGGTTGGGAAACACTGCACTAGAGGACAACGGACATCTTCCCAAACTGAAAAGTAGGATAACAAGCTCTTACTTAAGGAGTTTTCAAGGCACAATTTGGGGGTAATTTTGAGCAAAGCATCATGCAGAAACATTGAAATGCTGTAACCACCAACAGATGGGTGGTAGCTGGAAGGGTGTTTTACCTGCTGATAATACAGCGGAGTTGGGTTTTGCTGAATCTGCCTCTGGCCACCAGTAGAGCCACTTCTTCCCTTGGCTTGTGGCTGCCTCTCGTAGGGTGCTGGAGGTGCCTCCGGGCCCCTGGGGAGCTCCCCCTGTGCTTTACAGATTCTCTCCCGGAGCACCACGATGTTGGGCTGGCGAAGGGCAAAAACACCCAGTTAAGCACATTCATACGATCAGATCTATCGAGAGGATGTGTATTCATGTTATCACAAAAGCCACAGAAGAAAAGAAAATTTAATCAAAATGTATTACAGATAATAATAATAATAATAACAATTTGTATGCCGCCCCTCTCCGAAGTCTCGGGGCGGCTCACAACAATGATAAAAACAATATTATACTGGCACCAATCTAATATTAAAAAAAACTAAAAACCCTATCATAATTAAAAACCAAACAGCACATACATACCAAACATAAATTATAAAGAGCCTGGGGGAAATATGTCTTTTTTAAATATTTTAAATTATATTTGGATTTGTTATGAATTGTTGTGTTGTGCTGTGAGCCACCCCGAGTCTGCGGAGAGGGGCGGCATACAAATCTAAATAATAAATAAATAAAATAAATAAAATGTCTCAATTCCCCCTTGCCTGGCGGTATAGGTGGGTCTTAAGTAGTTTACGGAAGACAAGGAGGGTGGGAGCAGTTCTAATCTCCGGGGGGAGTTGATTCCAGAGGGCCGGGGCCGCCACAGAGAAGGCTCTTCCCCTGGGGCCCGCCAGACGACATTGTTTAGTCGACGGGACCCGGAGAAGGCCAACTCTGTGGGACCTTATCGGCCGCTGGGATTCGTGCAGTAGCAGGCGGTTCCGGAGGTACTCTGGTCCAATGCCATGTAGGGCTTTAAAGGTCATGACCAACACTTTGAATTGTGACCGGAAACTGATCAGCATCCAATGCAGGCCACGGAGTGTTGTAGATACGTGGGAGAATCTGGGAAGCCCCACGATGTCTCTCGCGGCCGCGTTCTGCACGATCTGGAGTTTCCGAACACTTTTCAAAGGTAGCCCCATGTAGAGAGCGTGGCAGTAATTGAACCTCGAGGTGATAAGGACATGAGTGACTGTGAGCAATGACTCCCTGTCCAAATAGGGCCGCAACTGGTGCACCAGGCGAACCTGGGCAAACGCCCTCCTCGCCACAGCCGAAAGATGATGTTCCAATGTCAGCTGTGGATCGAGGAGGACGTCCAGGTTGCGCACCCTCTCTGAGGGGGTCAATAGTTCCCCCCCCAGGGTAATGGACGGACAGATGGAATTGTCCTTGGGAGGCAATACCCACAGCCACTCTGTCTTGTCTGGGTTGAGTTTGAGTTTGTTGACACATTACCCCTGTAAAATTAGCGAAAGTAAACAATAAATTATCTCCCACCTGCTGGAATTGTCTAAAGGAACAAGGTACATACTTCCACTTATGGTGGCAAGGCGAAAAATCCCAGGCATAGTGGAAAAAAATAGGAATCTGGCTAGATGAAATCCTCAACAGAGAGGTAGATAAAACCCCAGAATGTTTCCCCTTAGTTATCATAAGACAAAATTTGAAAAAAAACCCCCAAATTTATCTAGTTATACATATTACTACAGCGGCCAGACTAGCATTCGCACAGTGGTGGAAAAATGATGACATGCCACACGATGGACTAATATGAGAAAAGATTAGAAGTTACATTGGTTTGCCAATTTAACTGCAGTGACTCGCTTAACAACTGTAGCAAGGAAGGCCGTAAAATGGGGCAGACTTTATTTAGCAATTGTCCCACTTAGCCACATCATTTTGGGCCTCGACTGCGGTCATAAGTCGAGGACTACCTGTACAAGGCAGAAAAAGAAAATATAAATACAGTAGTATCTCGTGATACGAACCCCTCGTCATACGAACTTTTCGAGATACGAACCTGGGGTTCGGAAAATTTTTGTCTCTTCTTACGAACTTTTTTCGCCTTACGAACCCGCCGCCCAAACACCGAACCCGGAAGTTCGACAAAAGTTCGGGTTCAGCGTTCGGGCTTGGGAGGCCGCCGAGAAGCCCCACCGCCCGGCTCTCACCTTGCCAGAAGAGCAGCGGAGCTGTCAGCCGGTCAGGAGGCTCAAGCGGAAGTGGGGAATCCCAATAGGGAATTCCATGGGCGGAGCTTTGACGTTACAAAGACGTCCTTCCTGGCCAGCCGAAACATAGACTCCAGGAAGGACATCTCCGTGACATCAAAGCTCTGCCCAAGGAATTCCCTATTGGGATTCCCCACCTCCGTTTGAGCCTCCCGACTGGCCGATAGCTCCGCGACTCTTCTGGCAAGGTGACAGCCAGGCGTCGGGGCTTCTCGGCAGCCTCCTGAACCCAAACGCCGAACCCAAACTTTTGCCGAACTTCCGGAGAACGCCGAGAAGCCCCGCTGCCCAGCTGTCACCTTTTGAAACAGCTGGGGGGCTTCTTGGCGTTCTCCCGAACCCGATCTTTTGCTGAACTTCGGGGTTCGGCATTCGGGAGAACGCTGAGAAGCGCCCGGCTGTTTCAAAAGGTGACAGCCGGGTGGTGGCGCCCAGCGGAGCGCCGTTTCCGCAATTTTTTTTGTGTTGCTTGCATGCATTAATTGATTTTACATTGTTTCCTATGGGAAACATTGTTTCGTCTTACGAACTTTTCGCCTTACGAACCTCCTCCCGGAACCAATTAAGTTCGTAAAAAGAGGTATTACTGTACAGTGAAGTCGGTTTACCTGGTTGGTATTAGCTGGAAGAAAAGCTAACGCTGCAGCGATGCTGCCTTGGGAAGCCAAAAGGTTGGCATACTGGCTCATCTTTTCAGCCAGCAGGGCCCCGACAGCGTTGGCATCCACCACCTGGGTCTGTTGCACAGCTTTACGCAGAATGACCACTTTTTCAATGAGATCCTGGGAGCATGAAACGGAAGGAGGGGAAAAAAACGAAGAAAAAACAAAAGAGTCCAAGCTTGAATCAGACTGATTGGATTGACTCTTAAGCTAGAAATGACTTCAAATCAGAATAACGCTGGACGGGACTTGGAGGCAGTAATGGGTTGCTGCCCCCTACGGGCGGGAGGGGACAGGACACAGTGGGGGTAGTAAGTTTATGCACTATTTATTGAATACTTAATGGTTTTTTTAATTGTCCTTCCTTCCCAAGTACCTTAGTATGATCCTTAATTACTTGTAAAATAGGAAATAATTAAACAGTATGTTTTTGCCTATATACGCTTTAATCATTTTAATCATTATCTAGAACTGAACTTTGATAGCGATTCAAGAAAATTGAGCTACTTGCCTAATCTGTTATCATACTGAACCTTGCAGATTCAGTACAAAACCTTAAAATGTAACTGTGCTCCTCAACAAATCATACTGTCTATCATTTGTCCTTTTTGTGGCTATTCCAATAATGTGACTTCATCAACTGAAAAGAGTCCAAGCCCCTATTTGAAAACTTATCTTGGTCGGTAAGTCCCTCCCACCCAGTCACATGACCTTTAAGCCACCCCGTCACATGATTGTCAAGCCACTCCCACCTGGCCACATGGCTGACAAGCAACTCCTACCTGGTCACATGACCATCAAGCCACACCCCGCAGTGTGGTAGTAAATTTTTTTGCAGCCCTTCACTGGTTGGAGGTCTTCTAGTTCTACCCCCTGTTCAAGCAGGAGACCTATATCTGGGGTCCCCAACTAGTGGGCTGCGTAGCCCATTACTGGTCCGTGGCCTCTTGGCAACTGGGGGCTGCGTGAATGGCTAACCAGTGCACGCAGCCCCCTCATTCTAGCCTCACCGCGAGCCTTAGGCCGGCACTAGCGTCACCATGACCGTCAGTATCGGATGGTTACCAGTACGGATAAGGATGGCGCATCGATAGTGAAAATTGAGCTGCACGTGCCGTTTCACTTCTGCTGCGGGTGCAGATCCCAGTGATATTTTGTTTCTGCGCATGCACAGGAAGAAACATTTTGCAAGGGAACATGCACGCGCACGCAAGAGAGATTTGGGTGACGTGCATGCACAGAAGCAACATCTTGCAAGGGGACATGCACACGCATGCGCAAGAGAGATTTGGGTGACGTTTTGCTTCTGCGCATGCACGGAAGCAAAAAACTCACTGAAATCTCATGCATGTGTCCCCTCGCAAGAATTTGCTTCCTGCGCAAGCAAAATATCGCTGGGATCTGCGCCCACACCCGCGGAGGCAAAGCTACAGGTGCAGCGCACTGGTAGCGGCAGAATCGGGAATCCACCCCTGATGAGCGCCATGCGTAGACGCTCATCGACCCATTTGTGTTGCATGGGCGATCGTGGGCCCCGTTCACACACATGCCCGTGCATGTAAAGTCACCTGCCCCTCTCCGTCCCCCGGGGATGCCAAACCAGAGTGGTTGGGGAACACTGGATCATACTCAGGTGGGGACTCCTACTTACTGCCGCTACCCGCGCAATGCAGCTCTGGGTGAGATTTCTATCCAAGTGAGATTTGGCTTCTGCGCATGCGCAGGAAGCGAAATCTTGTGCAGGGACAGCAAAAAAACCACAAAAACTTGCCAAAATCTCGCACATGTGCGCATCTTCTTGCAAGATTTTGCTTCCTGCACATGTGCAGAAGCCAAATTCCGCTCAGGTGCGCCTGCCCGCCAATCACCCTGAGCTTTGCGCGCAGCTCCATTTTCGCTGCAGGTACGCAGTGTGGCGCATACCGGGTAGCAACCCATTACTTTCTACTAAATCTGCACTTCTATTCTACTAGATTTTCTCATCATTCCTTTCACCCATTTCCTCCCATGTTGACTGCATGACTGTAACTTGTGGCTTATATCCTAAGATTTTTATTAATATTGCTTCTTCATTGCTTATTTGACCCTTATGACAATCATTAAGAGTCGTACCATATGATTCTTGACAAATGTATATTTTATTTTATGTACGCTGAGAGCATATGCACCAAGACATAGAAACATAGAAACATAGAAGTCTGACGGCAGAAAAAGACCTCATGGTCCATCTAGTCTGCCCTTATACTATTTTCTGTATTTTATCTTAGGATGGATATGTTTATCCCAGGCATGTTTAAATTCAGTTACTGTGGATTTATCTACCACGTCTGCTGGAAGTTTGTTCCAAGGATCTACTACTCTTTCAGTAAAATAATATTTTCTCATGTTGCTTTTGATCTTTCCCCCAACTAACTTCAGATTGTGTCCCCTTGTTCTTGTGTTCACTTTCCTATTAAAAACACTTCCCTCCTGGACCTTATTTAACCCTTTAATATATTTAAATGTTTCGATCATGTCCCCCCTTTCCCTTCTGTCCTCCAGACTATACAGATTGAGTTCCTTAAGTCTTTCCTGATACATTTTATGCTTAAGACCTTCCACCATTCTTGTAGCCCGTCTTTGGACCCGTTCAATTTTGTCAATATCTTTTTGTAGGTGAGGTCTCCAGAACTGAACAGAGTATTCCAAATGTGGTCTCACCAGCATTCTATATAGCGGGATCATAATCTCCCTCTTCCTGCTTGTTATACCTCTAGCTATGCAGCCAAGCATCCTACTTGCTTTCCCTACCGCCTGACTGCACTGTTCACCCATTTTGAGACTGTCAGAAATCACGGACAAGTGAATCACAATCAGAAGACAAATTCCTTGTGTGTACAATCACACTTGGCCAATAAAAATTCTATTCTATTCTATTCTATTCTACTGATTATACAGTGATCCCCCGGTTATTGCATCCCCGACCATTGCGAACAGGGTAATTTGCGATTTTTGAACCCGGAAGTCAAAACACCATCTGCGCATGCGTGCCCTTTTTTTCTATGGGCACGCATGCGTAGATGGCGCCCGGCAGATCAGCTGCTGGGCGGCTTCCCTGGGTCTTCCCCCTCTTGCTGGCGGGAGGGCGAAGCCCCCCCCAGCACCCGCTCGCCCGCCCTTCGCCCTTCGCCCGGGAAGTTCGCCAGGAGTCAGCGGAGAACGGCGCAACTGTTTTAAAACGATCGGAGCTTTCCAATGAGTCCCGAAGACAAACGTCAAACTTCCGCGTTTGTCTTCGGGACTCATTGGAAAGCCGCGCGGGTGTTTTAAAACGTCGCCGCCGACATGGGGGTGCTTGCTAGCACCCCCCCAAACCCGGGTTGGGGGTTCGGGGGGGTGCTAGCGAGCCCCCCATGTCGGCGGCGATGTTTTAAAACAGCCGCGCCGCCCCCAATCTTCGGCTCCTCGCTAGCGCTGCGGAAGTTAAAAACACCATCTACACATGCGCAGATGGTGTTTTTACTTCCGCAGCGCTACTTCGCGAAAACCCGCTCGTTGCGGGGGGTCCTGGAACGGAACCCTCGCAACGAGCGGGGGATCACTGTACTGTGTATCTCCCAATGACTGAGACCAAAAGGGAATTGAAAACAGAAAGGCCTAACCTGAAGAGAGAGTGGATTGCTTCCATCTTGGGCTTTAGTCCAACAGGAAACTAACTTATCCACATTTCCGGCACAAATGTAGCACAGGCAAGCCTGTGTTTGCAAAGCGCTGTCCCGTTCGTTTTCAAGTCTGGAGCCCAACAAATCTAGTTAGGAAGATGAACAAAATATACATGGGAAGCAAGGCGGCCACGGAACGATTTATCCCGATTATCAGAAAGCGCCGGAGACTCACATATACCTTCTCCCCCATTGCCCTGTCCTCATTTGCTGGTGACGCATGTATGTTTGGGTGTGTGTGTGCACATGTATGTGTGTACGTATGCATGCATTTTCGTTCGTTTTGGATTTATGTGCCTCCCATCTCATCCAGAGGCCACTCTGAGCAGCTTACAAATATGAAAAAGATAAAACAGTAATAACGGCAATCAGTTATGCTAAAAAATTACCATTAAAATATTAAAATGGGGGCAAGCGAGAAAGGAGCATGAAGATCACAGGGGGAGGTGGGGGTCAACAAATATTCTCTAAGCCAGTGTATGCAGCCCCAGGCACTTGTTAGAAAGTCAAAAAATTAACACCCCCCCAAAAAAGATGTACTGCTTATGCCTGTCAGTTCCAGTGCTCTGCTAACTGATATGCCTTGCAGACTACAATTATGTCTAATTCATCAATTTGGCCATTTCCCCCTGTCTGTCTATTACCTACCTACCTACCTACCTACTTACCTACCTACCTATTTATCTATCCATCTATTTTTAGTGTGATTTATTGAGTGAATGTTAATGAATGTTTTAAAGTTAGAATTTTTAAAGATCTTTTAAATATATTAATTGGATCAATTGTATTGTTATGTCTTTTATATATGCTGTGAGTCGCCCCGAGTCCTCGGAGAGGGGGCGACATACAAAGCCAATTAAACTAAAGTAAAGTAAAGTAAACTGTCTGTCTATCTTCTATCTATCTGTCTGTCTACCTACCTACCCATCCATCCATTTTCTATCTATCTATCTATCTATCTATCTATCTATCTATCTATCTATCTATCTATCTATCTATCTATCTGTCTGTCTCTACCTATTTTCTCTCTCTCATCTATCTATCTATCTATCTATCTATCTATCTATCTATCTATCTATCTATCTATCTATCTATCTATCTACCTACCCGTCCATCTATTTTCTATCTATCTGTCTGTCTGTACCTATTTTTTTTCTCTCTCTCTCTCTCATCTATCTATCTATCTATCTATCTATCTATCTATCTATCTATCTACCTATCCATCCACCTAATTTCTATCTATCTGTCTGTCTGTCTCTACCTATTTTCTCTCTCTCTCTTTCATCTATCTATCTATCTATCTATCTATCTATCTATCTATCTATCTATCTATCTATCTATCTATCTTCTATCTATCTATCTACCTACCTACCTACCTACCTACCCATCCACCTAATTTCTATCTATCTGTCTGTCTGTCTCTACCTATTTTCTCTCTCTCTCTTTCATCTATCTATCTATCTATCTATCTATCTATCTATCTATCTATCTATCTATCTATCTATCTATCTATCTATCTAGGATAGATAGATAGATAGATAGATAGATAGATAGATAGATAGATAGATAGATAGATAGATAGATAGATATATACCATGGTGATCCGACAGAAAAAACATGTAGCCCCTCCCTGGTACAAAGCTGAAGGGATCGGATCCTGTGGCCTAGCGGTTAATTCTCTGCCTTACAAGGCAGAAGCCCCAGAATCAAATCCCAGTAAGGGTATGGCTAGCTGATGAGGCCAGAACAAGGCCGAAATAGCGCTATCCTAGTCTCCCTTAATTTTAAAAATTCAGCAAAAACATGTGATACAGATAGATAGATAGAGGTTATTTATAGATAGATATATATGGGTGGGGAGGGGGTAATATCTAGAATTGTTAATGCCCAGATGGCTTACCACAAAGAACTGCAAATTCATCCGGCCTAGCGTAAGTCAACACAGCTGCCAGGGCCTCTTTCCAGTTTTGCAAGTCGCAGGACTGGACAATCTCCTGCCAGTTCTTGGTTACAACAGCAGTGATGAGCTGGAATGGGGGGGAAACACATACGCACACACGTCAATAGTACCTTCAAAAGGCCCTTTGTCCAACGTTGTGCAATTCTACTCAGTAATGAGAACACATGAAAGACCCTTCCCCATTCGTTTGTCAGAATAACAGAACTGGAAGAGACCTTGTAGGTCATCTAGTCCAACCGGGAAAAAGGTGGGGAGAAGCCTCTGTGGGGCCTCTCTAGGAATCTCCTGGGAGGAAACGGGTGCGGAAAAAGGTGGGGAGAAGCCTTTGTGTGGCCTCTCTAGGAATGTCCTGGGAGAAACAGGGCCTCCACTACCACCCCAATCGCACGCATTATTTGCTTTTACATTGATTCCTATGGGAAAAATTGCTGCTTCTTTCAAACTTTTCTACTTAAGAACCTGGTCACGGAACGAATTGAGTTCGTAAGTAGAGGTACCACTGTATGTAAGTTTTGTCCTTGCTTCCAATTGAAAAAGTCCACCTACCCTGGTAATTTTGCCTCTTGTTTTTGCAAAATACTTCTTCTGCGTCTTGGATAAGAGTTCCTGGCCACCGGCTATTGCAAGAATAATGGCATCAGCCATGCGATTGTCGTGCAGGCACAGGTCAACGGCGCTTTCAAAGTTCCCCGTCAGCAAAGCCTGAGTGATCAAACCATCAATGTCTGCATGAAGGAGAACAAACACACAAAGACAATGCTTATCGCCATAATCTTATAATCAAATGCAGAAAAATAAACCCGAGACTTGGCATAAGATATATATACATATCTATATATTTACCTCCAGTGACAGAAATGTTAAAGGTTTCCTTGATGGGTTGCAGAGAATCAAACTCAGTGTTTTTACTCTGGAAGGGGAAAAACAATCCAGCTTAATACAGTTTCAGAACATGTTATTTGACTGCATTTTAATCATAACGGGAAATATTATGACAGAGCTGCACCGAAATGAAAACCGCCACTTAACAATAATTTATTTTATCCTACTCACTACAAAGAGAAATGGCATATTTACATTTTTGCTCCTCTGCTCATTCATCTCGGGAATGAACACACCGCCGATCTTAATTTTCAGCAAACAGGCACAGGACTGGGTGTATACAGTGTTCCCTCGATTTCCGCGGGGGATGCATTCCGAGACCGCCCGCGAAAGTCGAATTTCCGCAAAGTAGAGATGCGGAAGTAAATACACCATTTTTGGCTATGGACAATATCACAAGCCATCCCTTAACACTTTAAACTCCTAAATTACCATTTCCCATTCCCTTAACAACCATTTACTCACCATTATTATTGGTACTCACCATTGAATAATGATCCTGATATTTATAAACATAATTATTTATTAACAATAATTATTTTTTTTGTTATTTATTTGCAAAAATTATTAGCTTGGCGATGACGTATGATGTCATCGGATGGAAAAAAACGTGGTGTAAGGAAAAAAACCGCAAAGTATTTTTTAATAAATATTTTTTGAAAAACCCTGGTATAAGCTATTCGCGAAGTTCGAACCCGCGAAAATCGAGGGAACACTGTAATCATTTCTGCTCTATTATTCAAATTGTCATATTGAAATATCTACAGAGGTGTGAGCTGATGGCACACAGTGATACATTTAGTGAGTAGACAATGTCGCTTGCCGGGACCTTGGGGAAAAGCCTTCTCTGTGGGGGCCCCGGCCCTCTGGAATTAGCTCCCCCTGGAGATTCGCACTGCTCCCACCCTCCTCGCCTTCCGTAAGAGTCTTAAAACTCATTTATGCCGCCAGGCTTGGGGTGATAAATATGAGTCGGCTGCCAAGCGTCCAAATATTGATTATGTGACCTTGGGGCTGCTTCAGCGGCGGTGTGAAAAACTGTCATAAATCACTTTTTTCCAGGGCAGCAGTAACTTTGAACGGTCACTAAATGAAACTGTTGTAAATCGAGGAGTCCCCGTATAGCCCATAGGACATGAGATGCACACATAAGCAAACAAGTTAGTTGGGAATCCATGCAAAATCACTCACATTCACTACCAGTTGTGAGTCAGTTTGCATTTTTAGCACAAAAAGGGTGTGTGAATACCTCTGGCAACAGCTGGTCCTTAGCAGCAAGACCCTCTCCACCATCAGGTTGTGCAAGCTGGTCAGCTTCCTCGTGAGCCTTTCTCACCGATATGAAGAGGACGTTGGAAAGATTAAAGCAAAGACACCAACTCCTTAAACCAATGCAAACAGCCCCCAAAATAGCCCCAAGAGGTCTCCGAAAAGTGTGATGTTAGTAAAACTAGAGTTATAGCAACAAGGAGAAGAACCCTTTTTCCTTTCTGAAGAATCCAAACATCTTACTGCTTGTTAAAATAATAACAGTAGACCTTCTGTTAGGATCAGGGGTGGGCTAAGGTGGAGTGGTGAGGCGTGCTTGCCCCCGTGGCTCTGAATGCTAGCGGAGTCCAGCGCAATTCTGCTACGGCGCCTGGAGACTTGTGGCAACCCTGCATGTCCACGTGCGATTTCGCTACCTGCCCAGTCGCAGTAGCATAATTGTGCTGGACTCCGCTAGCACTTGTTCTGGTTTCGGGTAGAAATTAAGCAATTACAGATAACTCTTATTAAATGCATCATTTCATGAATAAAGAAACTCCATTTATTTCTCTGCTCTCCTGTAATTCGAACACATTCCATACAGGCACTCGGTCCTTATCTCTCTTAGCTGCATTCCTCACATTCCTTCTCCTGCTCCACTTAACAAGATTTATTTTCCTAACAGCATGACTTTGAAAAACAACAGAACTGACTGTTAACAACACAGAATCCTTGAGAGCCGCAAGAAACACATCAATCTTCCCTTCGGCAACATTGAAACTCCACCCTTCTTCTCCGCTGACCCCCTCATGTGCCAAATACATCACTACAGTATTTAACCCATTCCTCTCCTTAATATCTTCTTCCAGACCTCTGTTCTGTACGTTTTTGGGCCCTTCTGAATTTAGGGTTAATCCAGCGAGCGTCTGATTCTCCCTCGCTAGATCCTGAACTCATAGCCCCATCCTGTGGCTGGCCTCCCACCTGTTCTACTACCTGTAACTCCGGGCCCCCCACTAATTCATAAACACTATCTGAATCCAAGTCCCCAATATCTTCATCATCCTCCCACTGATCAGGAATATGTACAACAGCACTCAGAGTCATGGGGCGAGCACACATCACTGTTCCACCTTAGCAGCCCACCTCTTGTTAGGTCTAAACAGTTGGGTTGGCAATATATAAATACAGTAATCCCTCGTTTTTCGCGGGGGATGCGTTCCAAGACCACCCGTGAAAAATGAATTTCCGTGAAGTAGAGGATAGTTTTTTATGTATTTAATGAGTATTTGGACTTTTAAAACCCACCCTTCGCATTAAACAATCATGCTATAATGCTTCTCAGCTGGAACTACATGTGATATCCTACCATAGGAATCAATGTACAGTGGTACCTCGAGATACGAGTTTAATTCGTTCCGGACCTGGGCTCTTAAGTCGAGCAGCTCTTATCTCGAATGACTTTTCCCCATAGGAATTAATGTAAATAATTTTAATTGGTTCCAGCCCTCAAAAAACTCACAAAGTTAGTCTAAATTATGCAGAAAGACATGTTTTTAATGAAGAAATGTACATGTACATATAAATGAACAATGAAGTTTCTTTCACTTAACTTGTAAACTTTCTTAAACTTTTAAATTTACATATGTTCAACTTCTCTGCCACCCAATCCTGTAGGACAGAGGTCCCCAACCCTTTTTGCACCAGGGACCGGCTTTAAGCGATCAAGAGAGGAATGGGTGAATGAATGGACGGAGGGTGGGAAGGAAGGAAGGAAAGAGGGAAGGGACAGGAACAGAGGAAGGAAGCAAGGAAACTTATGAAAGGGGAGAGTAAGAGAGGAATGAGTGAAGGGAGGGAGGGAGGGAAGAAGGTGGGAAGGAGAAAGAAAAGAAGAAATAGAGGAAGGGAAGGTAAAAGAGAGAAAGAAAAAGAGCAAGAAAGAAAGCTGCAAGCACCCCCCCCCGAGCCCCCCAGGCCGGCTGCAACCTTTTAAAACACGCGCGCCGCTTCGCAGCTGTCTCCTGAAGCCGAACGCGGAAGTTAGCGTTTGGCTTCAGGAGACAGCTCCTTGGCGCTTGTATCTCGAATTTGGGCTTGTAAGTAGAACAAAAATATCTCTCCCCTCCCAGCTCTTATCTCGAGTTGCTCTTAAGTAGAGCAGCTCTTATGTCGGGGTTCCACTGTAAAAGCAAATGTGTGCAATTGGGGAAACCACAGGGACAGTGGAGGCCCTGTTTCCTCCCAGGAGATTCCTAGAGAGGCCCCACGGAGGCTTCTCCCTGCAGAAGAATTTTATGAATTTTTAATGGATTTAAAATTTTCAATGGATTTAAGCCCCCTTTGAAAACCCGTGAAGTAGCGAATCAGCAAAAGTCACCATGGAATCCAGGAAGTGATCATCTTGACGTCCTTAGCAACCTGCCAGTGACGTCAAGGCTCCGAATGCCAAACGCAACCCCGAACTTTGCCTGAAGTTTCAAAAAATTTCATGTTCGTGTTCGGCATACCGAACACTGCAAAATTCGGTACGGACCCGAATTGTGCGAGTTCGGTTCGCCCATCACTAGTGATGATCACAAAAAGTATCTTTTTGTAGACCTGTGTTATAGGTCTAGGCATGTGCGAGTTGGCACCCGAGTCAAAAAAGGTTTGTCATCATTGGTTTAGAGTAAATTAACCAATTGCAATGAATACTGAGTCTTCCACACAAACCCTTGTAGAGACCATTGTTCTCCCTTAATGGGTGTTGCACTGTCGGGATTTTAAATCCTTATTTTTCACCATGTAAGCACTGGGATGCCACAAAATCCAAGTGAAAAGGTGCTACTTTCCAAATTTATCAAATTTAAAAAGAAAGAAAATTGCGCTGGATTTTTTTTTTACCTCATCTTGATCTCTGCCCTGAGGACTCTCCTTAGCAAGAGTTGAAGTAATCTAAGGAAATAAAACAAATGGCTTAACATTTATTTTGGAAAATGAAGTTTCTTTCTTTCTTTCTTTCTTTCCTTTTTTCTTATTTATTTATTTAACTTAATTTTAACTTTTTTTAAAAAGAAAAGGGGGCAAAAAGATAAAAGCTTTACATCTCCACCCCTTGTCCAGTCAACGAAGCAATGGAAGCGATGTGCCAGTGCCTGGAGGCTGTTGGGGCCTGGATGGGTGTCAACAGACTCAAACTCAACCCGGATAAGACGGAGTGGCTGTGGGTTTTGCCTCCCAAGGACAATTCCATCTGTCCCTCCATTACCCTGGGGGGGGAATTATTGACCCCCTCAGAGAGGGTCCGCAACTTGGGCGTCCTCCTCTATCCACAGCTCACATTAGAGAACCATCTTTCAGCTGTGGCCAGGGGGGCGTTTGCCCAGGTTCGCCTGGTGCACCAGTTGCGGCCCTATCTGGACCGGGACTCATTGCTCAGTCACTCATGCCCTCATCACCTCGAGGTTCGACTACTGTAATGCTCTCTACATGGGGCTACCTTTGAAAAGTGTTCGGAAACTTCAGATCGTGCAGAATGCAGCTGCGAGAGCAGTCATGGGATTCCCTAGGTATGCCCATGTTTCACCATCACTCCGCAGTCTGCATTGGCTGCCGATCAATTTCCGGTCACAATTCAAAGTGTTGGTTATGACCTTTAAAGCCCTTCATGGCATCGGACCAGAATATCTCCGAGACCGCCTCCTGCCGCACGAATCCCAGCGACCGATTAGGTCCCACAGAGTGGGCCTTCTCCGGGTCCCGTCAACTAAACAATGCCGGTTGGCGGGTCCCAGGGGAAGAGCCTTCTCTGTGGCGGCGCCGGCTCTCTGGAACCAACTCCCCCCGGAGATTAGAACTGCCCCTACTCTTCCTGCCTTCCGAAAACTCCTTAAGACTCACCTTTGCCGTCAGGCATGGGGAAACTAAACATCTCCCCTGGGCATGTTAATTTATACATGGCATGCTTGTGTGTGTGTTTGCTATTACATGGGGTTTTTCTTAAATCGTTAAATATTTTAATTAATTGGATTGTTGTGACTGTTTTTACTTGTTGTGAGCCGCCCCGAGTCTTCGGAGAGGGGCGGCATACAAGTCCAACTAATAAATAAATAAATAAATAAATATTTTCAACTTATCCGAAGTCAGATCTTGAGCGATGATACTGAAAAAATGTAAATAATAAAAATGTCGTGACCTTTTTATTCTTCCCTCACCTACCTATCTTTGTGCGTTGGTTACCCGGGTAAGTGACATATTCAAGGGAAAAAACACTTTGTGGATATCTCTATTATTCAAATACTCTACACCTGTGTTTTTCAAGTTGAGTCCACTACAAATTGGGATTGAAACAAAAAAGAACAACACAAACATCTTTCTTAAGCTGTGAGCACTGCACAGTCCTGGCATTAACACCAGTGGGAATTTTTATGTGTTGAAACTCAGGTGTCCACTTGTTGTAAATGCTGAAAAAGGTTGGTTGTGTAAAAGTCATCAGCAAAAAAAGGAGGATGATATTTCATGTAATTACTAGGAATTTTATAAATTCGTAAATTTGTGAGCCTTTTATTAATCAGAAAACAGGCTCTTTTAAAATTATTGAGAGATGAACGGCTATTTCTTGCCATATCTATTTTCTACTCATATCTCCATTATTTCTTCCAAACCAAACAATTAATGTATGATGAACGTTTTTCATGTAGTCCTTCAAAATGCAACATAGCAACATTTACCTTCTGTCCCAGGCCATCTTTTTTGTACCCCAAGAGTTCCAGATATTTGCCACGGGAGTCTTCCTCAAAATGCACCTTAACAAAAAAAAGAGAGGAAAGAATAGCTAGTTTCTGTATTCTTCCTGCATTCCCAAAGCAAGACATCTCTCCCAAACAATTACCGTATTTTTCGGACTATAAAACACACTGGTGTATAGGACGCACCAAGATTTCAAAGAGGTAAGTAAGCAAAAAAAGGTTTTTGGTCCTCCCTGGCCCCCAGGAGCACTCTGCAGGCCTCCCAAACCCTCTTTGCACCCTGTTTTTACGAAAAACGGGCCCATATTTTTGCAAAAATGGGACGGGAGGCAGGGCTTTGGGAGGCCAAAAATGGCTGTATTTGATGTATAAGACGCACCGACATTTAAAAGGAAAGTGAACACAAGAACAGGGGACACAATCTGAAGTTAGTTGGGGGAAAGATCAAAAGCAACATGAGAAAATATTATTTTACTGAAAGAGTAGTAGATCCTTGGAACAAACTTCCAGCAGACGTGGTAGATAAATCCACAGTAACTGAATTTAAACATGCCTGGGATAAACATATATCCATCCTAAGATAAAATACAGAAAATAGTATAAGGGCAGACTAGATGGACCAGGAGGTCTTTTTCTGCCGTCAGACTTCTATGTTTCTATGTTTCTATGACATTTCCACGCTTTTAGGGTGGAAAAAGGTACATCTTATACTCTGAAAAATACGGTACTATACATTATGGAAAAATTTAAATGACACAAGCTAACAGCGACCGGTTAGGGCCCACAGGGTCGGCCTTCAACAAGCCCCATCAGTCAGACAATGTTGTCTGGTGGGGCCTAGGGGAAGAGCCTTCCCCGTGGTGGCCCCGGGCCTCTGGAATCAACTACCCCCAGAGATCTGCACTGCCCCCACCCTCCTGGCCTTCCGCAATCAACCCTGAAAAAAAATCACCTTGAGGAATGACCACACGTTCTTCTCGAAGTCGTTTTTGGCGACTTCGATTTTCTTCTGACAGTAGCTGACGAAGGCTTCGGCCTGAACCGCTTCCTGCAGCTGGTTGGACCTGTTCAGGAATTCCTTCTCGGTGACAACTTGACTAATGTAGACGTGGTGGTGCTGTTGAGGGTGTTCTCCTTGCTGTTGAGTCTTGCTGTTCTCAAAAGTGACCAGCCTCCCTCCGAACTGGAATTACAAGAAGTCAGTGTTAATGTTATCCGTGCCTGTTCATACAACTAGATAGTTTTAAAGCAAGTCCATTTTTTTTAATGTAATGGGGGTTTTAGGCTTTTAATGTAAAATTGTTATTTTAGACTTTAATATTAGATTTGCTATTATATATTGTTTTATCAATGCTGTGAGCCGCCCCGAGTCTGCGGAGAGGGGCGGCATACAAATCTAATAAATAATAATAATAATAATAATAGTAATAATAGTAATAATAATAATAATAATAAGTCCTTTTTGGTGCTCAGTATGATTTATGGGAATTGCAACAGTCTGCCTGACAAGGAATTGGTAACATGAAACACAATTGTGAATACAGTGGTACCTCTACCTAAGAACGCCTCTACTTACAAACTTTTCTAGATAAAACCCAGGTGTTCGAGATTTTTTTGTCTCTTCTCAAGAACCATTTCCCACTTACAAACCCGAGCCTCTGAAACTGTAACCGGAAAAGGCAGGGAGAAGCCTGTGTGGAGCCTCGCTAGGAATCTCCTGGGAGGGAACAGGGCCGGAAAAGGTGGGGAGAAGCCTCCGTGAGGCCTCTCTAGGAATCTCCCAGGAGGAAACAGGGCTGGAAAAGGCAGGGAGAAGCCTCCGTGGGGCCTCTCTAGGAATCTCCTGGGAGGAAACAGGGCCAATAAAGGTGGAGAGAAGCCTCCATGGGGCCTTTCTAGGAATCTCCTGAGAGGAAACCGGGCCTTCATTCTCCCTGTGATTTCCCCAATCACACACATTATTTGCTTTTACATTGATTCCTATGGGGAAAATTGCTGCTTCTTACAAACGTTTCTGCTTAAGAATCTGGTCACGGAACGAATTAAGTTCTTAAGTAGAGGTACCACTGTACTATGTATCAGTGATGGCAAACCTTTTTGGGTTCGTGCCCATGCCCTCCACCCATGTATGCACGCAACCCCTCCACGCATCCCCCCCCCCCCCCCGTTCGCTGCTCCCTGCCATGCACACAGGCCTCACAAGTGGGCCAACCGGAAGTTTGTTTCTGAACTTCCGGTTGGGCCGTTGGGCCGTTTTTTGCCATCTCCAGGCTTCAGGAGGCTTCCCTGAAGCCTGGGGGGAGCAAAAATGGGTGAAGAGAAGGCTGAAAAGCAGCTAGCCAGCAGGCACATACACACTGGAACTGACACAGGGCAATGCCTCGCATGCCTTCCGATATGGCTTCGTGTGGGACCTGTGGTATGCATGTCATAGGTTTGCAATCACGGCTATATATGAAACTCCTCGGCTCTTTATCACCACCAGCGCTTCCCTCCAGCCTTCATCCAAAGCCCTGCACCAGGAGGCCGAAGCAGACCCCAAGTCGGAATTTCTGCCCCCCTCCGATCCGCACAAAGAGACCCCGAAGGGGGAAACACTCAGCAGCAATACAAAAGGTCATTGCACGTATCTGGCCCAGGGACCGTAGCTTGAAGACCCCTGATTTATTTATTTATTCGATTTTTATGCCGCCCTTCTCCTTAGACTCAGGGCGGCTTACAACATGTTAGCAATAGCACTTTTTAACAGAGCCAGCCTATTGCCCCCACAATCCGGGTCCTCATTTGACCCACCTCGGAAGGATGGAAGAAGGCTGAGTCAACCTTGACCCAGTGATCAGATTTGAACTGCTGACCTACAGATCTACCGTCAGCTTCAGTGGCCTGCAGTACTGCACTCTACCTGCTACGCCACCCTGGCTCATTTAGTGCAATATAAAAAAATGCAAATAATTTTTCTGCGGGATGCCAACATTTTCTCACGGACCACCAGTGGTCCACGGAGCACTGGTTGGTGACCACCGCTTTACGCTACATGAAGGTTTCTTTAAAGTAAAGCCAGAGATTTCTGCGAAGCACCCTGCAGAAAAACAGATCGCTGTGGGTACGCCATGTCCCATTCCTTGATTTAAACAGCAGAGACTTACTGAAAAAGATGCTCCCACTGGTCGGCGGATCCATTTGGGTGGTTTCTTCAGAGGGAGAACCGTGCTCTGTGCTGTGGTCTGCTGGGGTAGCTGCAACGGAGGAAGGGGCTGCCCCGTTCCAAAGGGATCGAGATTGCCGAAAGACGAGGAGAGCTTTTGAAAAAAAGAGAAGAGAAAGATGGAATTATTCCTTGGTCTTCAGTTCAACCCAATTCCAGGGCAAACTTTTATGGCTCAGAATTTGTTTACCATTTATCTAAAGTGCCTTCTGAGTTTTTTTTTAAAAAAAGCAATGGATTTATTTATTTATTGGATTTGCATGCCGCCCCTTTCCGCAGACTCGGGGCGGCTAACAACAACAATAAGACAGCATATAATAATAATCCAATACTAAAACAGTTAAAAACCCTTATTATAAAACCAAACATACGTACAGACATACCATGCAAGGGGGAAAGAGTATCTCAATTCCCCCATGCCTGGTGGCAGAGGTGGGTTTTAAGCAGCTTACGAAAGGCAAGGAGGGTGGGGGCAATTCTAATCTCTGTGGGGAGTTGGTTCCAGAGGGCCGGGGCCGCCACAGAGAAGGCTCTTCCCCTGGGTCCCGCCAAGCGACATTGTTTAGTTGATGGGACCCGGATAAGGCCAACTCTGTGGGACCTAACTGGTTGCTGGGATTCATGTGGCAGAAGGCGGTCCCTGAGATAATCTGGTCCGGTGCCATGAAGGGCTTTATAGGTCATAACCAACACTTGGAATTGTGACCGGAAACTGATCGGCAACCAATGCAGACTGAAGAGTGTTGGTGTAACATGGGCATATTTGGAAAAGCCCATGATTGCTCTCGCAGCTGCATTCTGCACGATCTGAAGTTTCCGAACACTTTTCAAAGGTAGCCCCATGTAGAGAGCATTACAGTAGTTGAGCCTCGAGGTGATGAGGGCATGAGTGACTGTGAGCAGTGACTCCCGGTCCAAATAGGGTTGCAACTGGTGCACCAGGTAAACCTGGGCAAACGCCCCTCTCGCCACAGCTGAAAGATGTTTCTCTAATGTGAGCTGTGGATCGAGGAGGACGCCCAAGTTGCAGACCCTCTCTGAGGGGGTCAGTGATTCTCCCCCACGGTAATGGACGGACAGATGGAATTGTCCTTGGGAGGCAAGACCCACAGCCACTCCGTCTTGTCTGGGTTGAGTTTGAGTTATAGGTAAGGATTAGAGCAGTGCTTTCAACTATTTTAAGATGCCTGGACTTCAACTCCCAGAATTCCCCAGCCACTTCTGACTGAAGAATTCTGGGAGTTGAAGTCCATATATATTGTTCCGTTTGTCCCGGTTAATTATCAGTAATTAATCCCCAATGAAGACTCGAAAACTAATTCACTATATATATTTGTCTATTTACAAAGAAACGTGCTGGAAACAGCAATGAAATCATAGGAATGTCAGTCCGACTGCCAAAAGTCTACCATTATCAGCACAGTTCATAACAAGCATCCACCATAAAGTAAAAAAATTCAAGTTATTAGTTCTTGGCGTTGACAGGTACTCACAAATGTCCTCAAAAACCAGGATTTCAGGGTTGCAGAAGGATTTAAGAGAGAGAGACTCTTCGGCTGCTAGTTCTCTCTCCCACTATAGGAACGTTAAACTTTTGCCCCGAGATTTCCCATCCTCCTTCCTTTTATACTATCAGTGGTGACAAGCCGTGCATAGAAGTATTCAATGCCTAGATCTACGTCGCTGGAGATATTCTTGTCTCCCTTGCATTCTTCTTAGCCTTGCATCTAGTATTGGGTCTACAATATCGCCCTCCTCATCTGACTCCATCATTATCACAGCAGGGGGTTCTGCAGTCTCTGGAGGTTCCCTAGGCCCTAACTCTCACTTTCCAGTCTATGATGGACCCGGTTCCTTCTACTCAAAGTCCGTGATCAAAGGAGCCAGATGCGAGCCTACCACAACATATATCATACAAGTTGTCATGGTTGAGAAAAGTGGATTGGAGGATGAAAAAATGAACACAGCCAAAGAACCACTAGTACTGGTCAGCATCCGATCTGCTCCTCCTCGGCAGGTGGACCTTTAAAACCTTGCTGAGAAAACCAAGAACACCGAGTTCTGAGACAGCTAAATTTTCTTTTTTTAAAATAATATATATTTAAACTTTTATTATTAAAAACAAAAACAAAAAAAGTCATATCATTGTTCTTACATATCTAATACCGTTTCTATTAACACATCATTACAACTCCTTTCGTTATGTCATAAGCAAATCAAATACAAATTGTGCAGAACAGAATGTTAATATCCAAGTCTTTTCCATGTACACCTATACTCTTATGTTGTCAGTTTTTTTTTTAATTGCGGATCCATCTATATAATTTTTTCCATATCTCATGCCCTCATCACCTCGAGCCTCGACTACTGTAATGCTCTCTACATAGGACTACCTTTGAAAAGTGTTCGGAAACTCCGGATCGTGCAGAATGCAGCTGCGAGAGCAATCATGGGCTTACCTAGGTATGCCCATGTTTCACCAACACTCCGCAGTCTGCATTGGTTGCCGATCAGTTTCCGGTCACAATTCAAAGTGTTGGTTATGACCTATAAAGCCCTTCATGGCACCGGGGCAGATTATCTCCGGGACCGCCTTCTGCCGCACGAATCCCAGCGACCAGTTAGGTCCCACAGAGTGGGCCTTCTCCGGGTCCCATCAACTAAACAATGTCGTTTGGCGGGACCCAGGGGAAGAGCCTTCTCTGTGGCGGCCCCGGCCCTCTGGAACCAACTCCTTCCAGAGATTAGAATTGCCCCCACCCTCCTTGCCTTTCGTAAGCTTCTTAAAACCCAGGCATGGGGGAACTGAGATATTCTTTCCCCCTAGGCTTCTACAATTTATGTATGGTATGTTTGTATGTATGATTGGTTTTAAAATAAGGGTTTTTAGCTGTTTTAGTATTGGATTGTTGCATGTTGTTTTTACCACTGTTGTTAGCTGCCCCGAGTCTACGGAGAGGGGCGGCATACAAATCCAATAAATAAATAAAAATAAATAATAAATAAATCTCTTTAGTTTCTTTATTTCTTACTCCTTTAATTAAGAGTAAGAAGACAGCCAAATTTTCAATCACTTATTTTTAAGCATTTCATTCATTCATTCATTCATTCATTCGTTCGTTCGTTCATTTATTTATTTGATTTCTATGCCGCCCTTATCGAGGCGACAAAAAACCCGTCTTTCCTCCATTTAAAGACAACACAAAACGAGATACCTTGTCCGCTTGTTTCTGTCGCAGGCTATCCGTGCTTCCTCCCATGATTGAGTAAACGCTTATTCTCCCATCGAAAGAAGCAGCGGAGAGAAGGGCAGGATTCCTGGGACACCACTGGACATCGAAGCACCACTGGGTAGAGGTAGGAAGCTCATACAACACCTGTGATCAGAAGAAAGGAAGAAGGACAATTATTAGGACAACTGCAAAATTGGTCAGTGACGCGCATCAATACATAGCAAGCAAGATGGAGAATTAAAGGTACACTGATCCCTCGTTTATCGCGGGTGTTACATTCCAGGACTACCAGAGGTAAACTAAAATCCGCAAAGTAGGGACACTATATTTATGTAAGTATTTATATACTATTTTAAGGTTTTAAGGCTTATAAACCCCCACGATGAAACATGAAAGTTGCCTCCCCTAGCAACCCTGAGTCTACGGAGAGGGGCGGCATACAAATCTAATAAATAATAATAATAATAATAACTGTGAGGTTCAGTTAACAATGTATTTGTAATTACTGGATTTTAAAAGAAACTCTGTATTGTATTATATATCCTTGTTTCATTAATTTATAAAGCTGATCAATACAAGCATTTCCAAGCCAAGCCGTACCCGAAATCACACCACAAAATACACTGCTCAAAATAAATAAATAAAGGGAATACTTAAAAAACACAATATAACTCCAAGTAAATCAAACTTCTATCCACTTAGGAAGCAACACTGATTGACAATCTGTTTCAAATGCTGTTGTGCACATTCAACTTTGTACAGAACAAAGTATTCAATTAGAATAATTCATTCATTCAGATCTAGGATGTGTTATTTGAGTGTTCCCTTTATTTTTTTTTTGAGCAGTATATAAAGGTTATATTTAAGCTACATGAATATTTTTTTAAAAACCTAAAGGGTTAACTCAATATTTATTTTTTCATTACGGTTCTAAACATTTAGAAAGTTGGTAGTCATAAGTATGCTTTGATGCAAGTAAATGTTGAAAAACTGATGTGCTCAGTATATACTGACATATTTTTCACTTTCTAAAGTTTAAATCAATGTTTTTCAACCAGTGTGCAGTGGCACACTAGTGTGCCGTGAGACATGGTCAGGTGTGCCGCGAAGCTCAGAGAGAGAAAGAAAACAAGAGAGAGAGAAAGAAAGAGAGAGAGAGAGAGAGAGAAAAGAGAGAGAGAGAAAGCAAGCAAGAGAGAGAAAGAGAGAGAGAGAAAAAGAAGAGAATGAGAAAGAAAGAAAGAGAAAGCAAGCAAGCAAGAAAGAAGAGAATGAGAGAGCGAGAGCAAGAGAGAGAGAAAGCAAGAGAAAGAGAGAGAGAAAGAAAGCAAGAGAGAGAGAGAAAGAAAGCAAGAGAGAAAGAAAGCAAGAAAGAAGAGAATGAGAGAGAGAAGAGAGAGAGAGCAAGAGAGAGAGAAAGAAAGAGAGAGAGAAAGAGCAAAAAAGAGGAAGGAAGGGAGAAAGAAAGAAAGAAAGGGATGGAGAGAGAAAAAAGAAAGGGAGAGAAAGAGGGAGGGAGAGAGAAATAGAGTGAAAGGGAGGAAGAGAATTTTTTTGCCCAAACTTCCCCCCCCCTTCTCAATGTGCCCCATGGTTTTGTAAATATAAAAAATGTGCCCCGGCTCAAAAAAGGTTGAAAATCACTGGTTTAAATGTTACTTAAACGCAAATACCTCTCCTGTGTTTGGATTGGAACAAAGGATTTTAGAATCTTTGCCACAGCTAAGCAGTAGTTCAGGATCTGCCATGCTCCAAGCAATTGTCAAAATACCTCTGTGTAAAAAAGAAAAAAAAATCAAAACACTTATCAAATTAGCCAAACATTGCAAATATGTAACTGATATCAACGGGACATTAAAATTTGAAAAAAGAGAGGAAACGATTAGAATAAAAGGGCCTTCATCATAAACAAAAGTCCAAAACTATCACCCAAAATGCTCAAGAGTTCCTTTTTTTTGCTTTTGTCTCAAATAAAACAAAATCTTATTTTGAATGCTGATATAAATATGTACAGTGGTACCTCTACTTACGAACTTAATTTGTTGCGTGACCAGGTTCTTAAGTAGAAAAGTTTGTAAGAAGAAGCAATTTTTCCCATAGGAATCAATATAAAAGCAAATAATGGTTGCAATTGTGGAAACCACAGGGAGGCCCTATTTCCTCCCAGGAGATTCCTAGAGAGGCCCCAGGGAGGCTTCTCCCTGCCTTTTCTGGCAGGAGATTCCTAGCGAGGCCACACAGAGGCTTCTCCTCGCCTTTTCTGGCCGTTTCCTCCCAGGAGATTCCTAGAGAGGCCCCACAGAGGCTTCTCCCTGCCTTTTCCAGCCCTGTTTCCTCCCAGGAGATTCCTAGAGAGGCCCCATGGAGGCTTCTCCCCGCCTTTTTTGGCCCTGTTTCCTCCCAGGAGATTCCTAGAGGCCCCACAGAGGCTTCTCCTCGCCTTTTCTGGCCGTGTTTCCTCCCAGGAGATTCCTAGAGAGGCCCCACAGAGGCTTCTCTCTGCCTTTTCCGGTTACAGTTTCGGAAGCTCGGGTTTGTAAGTGGAAAATGGTTCTTGAGAAGAGGCAAAAAAAATCTTGAACACCCAGTTCTTATCTAGAAAAGTTCGTAAGTAGAGGCGTTCTTAGGTAGAGGTACCACTGTATCTCTAACTATCTGCTTCCAACCCTATATGTTTATTTTCCAATGTTATTTAATCATTGTTCTGCCAACCCCTTTCGCATGAAAATCTGTCAATGTATTTTGCTCTAACATCTTCGCCAGTCTTTCTAGCCCGCATTCGTCAAAGCTGTATATTTATGCACCTTGCATGGTTTTCAAGAACACGAAGAGGGGAAGATGCAAATCTCAGGTCCCATATCTGGATTACGGGCAGCCGGTCATCTTCCGAAGCTAGAACCATTTGCGTAGCGACCTCAGGATGCCATTCCAGCCCCGAGCAGTGCATCTGAAATGGTATAAATAGTGTTCATTTTTTTAAAAAAAAACAACAACCTTGTAATCCTTTGCATTGGGGTGGAGTTGAGATGACCGAATGCAGCTAAGCGTTTGCTGGCCAAATGCCCTTCATAGAAACATAGAAGACTGACAGCAGAAAAAGACCTCCTGGTCCATCTAGTCTGCCCTTATACTATTTCCCGTATTTTATCTTAGGATGGATCTATGTTTATCCCAGGCATGTTTAAATCCAGTTACTGTGGATTTACCAACCATGCCTGCTGGAAGTTTGTTCCAAGCATCTACTACTTTCAGTAAAATAATATCTTCTCATGTTGCTTCTGATCTTTCTCCCAGCTAACCTCAGATTGTGTCCCCTTCTAATTGTTGTTGTTGTTTGGGGACCGCTGGTGTATAGGATCATCTCTAGTATAAAAAACTGAATATGTGTCGGGGAGAAGGCCAGGTTTATACAATCTGCACTGCACTTTCTTCGTTCAGTAAAAAGCTCCAACTTTTTTGGTCTTTAATTCGGAAGTACATACCTTCGGAACCGTCTTCTACCGCACGAATCCCACCGGCCGATAAGGTCCAACAGAGTTGGCCTTCTCCGGGTCCCGTCGACTAAACAATGTCATCTGGCGGGCCCCAGGGGAAGAGCCTTCTCTGTGGCGGCCCCAACCCTCTGGAATCAACTCCCCCCAAAGATTAGAACTGCCCTCACCCTCCTTGTCTTTCGCAAATTACTTAAGACCCACCTGTATCGCCAGGCATGGGGGAACTGGGACATCTTTCCCAGGCTTTTTATATTTTATGTTTGGTATGCATGTGTTGCATGGTTTTTAAAATGATGGGGGTTTTAGTTTTTTTTTAATATTAGATTTGTTCCATTGTAATATTGTTATTATTGTTGTTGTGCGCCGCCCCGAGTCTTTGGAGTGGGGCGGCATACAAATCTAATAAATTATTATTATTATTCGCATCTTAAAAGCCAACACTTTGAATTGTGACCGGAAACTGATCGGCAACCAATGCAGACTGCGGAGTGTTGGTGTAACATGGGCATACCCTAGGGAAGCCCATGATTGCTCTTGTAGCTGTATTCTGCACGATCTGAAGTTTCCGAACAGTTTTCAGAGGTAGCCCCATGTAGAGAGCGTTACAGTAGTCGAACCTCGAGGTGATGAGGGCATGAGTGACTGTGAGCAGTGACTCCCGGTCCAGATAGGGCCGCAACTGGTGCACCAGGCAAACGCCCCCCTTGCCACAGCTGAAAGATGGTTCTCTAGTGTAAGCTGTGGATCGAGGAGGATGCCCAAGTTGCGGACCCTCTCTGAGGGGGTCAATAATCCCTCCCCCAAGGTAATGGACGGACAGGTGGAATTGTCCTTGGGAGGCAAAACCCACAGCCACTCCGTCTTATCAGGGTTGAGTTTGAGTCTGTTGACACCCATCCAGACCCTAACAGCCTCCAGGCACCGGCACATCACTTCCTCTGTTTCGTTGACTGGACATGGGGTGGAGATGTACAACTGGGTATCATCAGTGGAACAGCTAAAGCTGATTCACTTAACAACTGTGTCATAAAAGACTGTAAAGCCAAAACTCACTTAACAAACCATCTCGCTTTGCAATGTAAATTTTAGCCTCAGTGGCAGTCGTTAAGCCTGAAGACTACCTGTAGCTTTCTAATTATTCCCCGAAATTAATTCCCACCCCGATCCGTTGCATTTAAGGCATAAATTCCGACTTCGCCGCTGAATAGCTACCCGATTGCTGTGGTCGCTGACTTTAATAATGGGCTCGTTTTTCCTGAGGTCCCATACGGTGGCACGACCGCTGGGGCTCGCCGAAGCCAAGATATGTTGGACTTGTCTATTCCATGCAATACAGCTGATGTCTTCAGGAGGCTGTTGAGAGAGGGGAAAAAATGGTTGGAAATGGATTCAACCTTCCTTAGCTTAGTACTTACTGCACAACATGAATGTGTTAGTTTTTTCTCTCCTACGGTGGCGCGGTGGTTAGAATGCAGTACTGCAGGCTACTTCTGCTGGCTACCTGCAATTTGGCCGTTCGAATCTCACCAGGCTCAAAGTTGGTTGATTCTTCTATCCTTCCAAAGTCTGGGGTAAAATGAGGACCAGAAATTGTTTGGGGCAATAGACTGACTCTGTAAAACACTTAGAGATGGCTGGAGAGCACTAGAAAGCGGTATATAAGTCTTAAGTGCTATTGCTATTGCTACTACAGTGGTACCTCGTGATACGAACCTCCCGTGATACGAACATTTCGAGATACGAACCTGGGGTTCGGAAATTTTTTGCCTCTTCATGCGAACGTTTTTCGACTTACGAACCCACTGCAGATCGCAAAATGGCGCTTGGAGGCCACGTTTCGGCCGACCAGGAAAGACGTCTTCGTGACGTCAAAGCTCCGCCCATGGAATTCCCTATTGGGATTCCCCACCTCCGTTTCAGCCTCCAGATCGGCTGAAAACGCTGTTGCTGATTGTAAAAACGGCGCTCCGCTAGGCGGTGCCGCCCAACTGTAACCTTCTGAAACAGCCGGGTGCTTCTCGCCGGCCTCCGGAACCCGAACCCGAATTTTTGCCGAACTTCCGGGTTCAGTGTACGGGAGGACGCCGAGAAGCCCCCCGGCTGTTTCAGAAGGTGACAGGTGGGCGGTGGCGCTTCTCGGCGGCCTCCTGAACCCGAACCCAAAAAGTTCGGCAAAAGTTCGGGTTCGGGAGAATGCTGAGAAGCCCCCCAGCTGTTTTAAACGGTGACAGCCGGGCGGCGGCACCCAGCGGAGCGCCATTTTGCGACACCCCCCCTGCATGCATTAATCGCTTTTACATTATTTCCTATGGGAAACATTGTTTCGTGTTACGAACCTTTCGCCTTACGAACCTCCTTCCGGAACCAATTAGGTTCGTAAGACGAGGTACTACTGTACTCATGTAAGGAACGCCAAGCAGGAAGTAGATGGAACAGAAGAGGGAAAACCCTCAAGTTATATTTACAATGTGGTATTAAGAATCCAATACCTTTAAAAGGCAAACGTATGACCTGGATACTCTCCTAAATACCATGCTTTGTATTTGTTATACTAAGGAACATGATGTTTCTTTGACTCAGACGAATTCTCACGGGGTTTTTTCTAAACCAGTTTTTCTAGAACAACCTTTAAACACCTATGAATGTTTGTGCGATTTAGAATGTTCACATACTGAATGAGAAACCAAATCAGATTTGCTGACAGATTAAAGGGATATTTAGCTATTCCTTTAAGGGATTGCATTAGGGGACATTCGTAGCTGCGGATTGCACTCTGGGTAATGTAGTCCATGACATGTGGCCTCATCTGTATGTTGTTATTGGTCACTGAGCTAATTGGGTAATTGTGCCATGCTCTCCAACAACCATTTTTAAGTCTTGACAAAGGACCATGCAACTGCCTGCAGATGGGAGAAATAAATCTCTTTTTACCTACGTCAGCGGTTCTCAACCTGGGGGGATCAGGACCCCTTTGGGGGTCGAGCGGCCATTTCACAGGGTTCGCCTAAGACCATGGGACAAAGACAAATTTCCCATGGTGTTAGGAACTAAAGCTTCTATTTATTTATTTATTTATTTATTTATTTATTCATTTGTCCAATATACAAATACATAGGAAGAAAAATAGACATGTGATAATATAAAAGAGGGTGAAAGTGAACTTAGAGGAGAGGATATATGAAAGGAAGAGAATATATAAGATAGGTGAAGGAAAGGAAAGATAATTGGACAGGGGACGAAAGGCACACCAGTGCACTTATTTACGCCCCTTATTGGCCTCTTAGGAACCTGGAGAGGTCAATCGTGGAGAGTCTAAGGGAGAAGTGTTGGGGGTTAGGGGTTGACACAATTGAGTCCGGTAATGAGTTCCACGCTTCGATAACTTGATTGTTGAAATCATATTTTTTACAGTCAACTTTGGCGCGGTTCGTATTAAGTTTGAATCTGTTGCGTGCTCTTGTGTTATTGCGGTTGAAGCTGAAGTAGTCATCGACTGGTAGGACGTTGCAGCATATGATCTTGTGGACAATACTCAAATCGTGTTTTAGGCGCCGTAGTTCTAGGCTTTCTAGGCCCAGGATTGTTAGTCTATTTTCGTAGGATATTCTGTTTCGAGTGGAGGAGTGAAGGGCTCTTCTGGTGAAATATCTTTGGACATTTTCAAGGGTGTTGATGTCTGAGATGTGATATGGGTTCCAGACCGATGAGCAGTAGTCAAGGATGGGTCTGGCAAAAGTTTTGTAGGCTCTTGTGAGTAGAGTGAGATTGCCGAGCAGAAGCTGCGTAGGATCAGGTTAACAACTCTAGAGGCTTTTTTGGCGCCTTGGAACGTATTTTTTTTACAATCCAACCAATCAGGCATTTACAGGGGGGGTGTCCCTCTGACCTTCCTGCCAATCAGCTTAAAGCTCTGTTGGGAGAATTGGCGCTCGACTTATGGTTGGGGGTCACCACAACACGAGGAATGAAGGGGTCACAGCATTAGAAAGGTTGAGAGCCACTGACCTACATGTAATGGGACAGAATATGGACATATAAGAGCTGAGGAATTTCATGATTTGGAGATACCAGACCATAAATGTAATCTGTATGATTTACCCCTTTGTGTGGAGTTTTATCTGACTGAGAAAGGCATTTCTAAGCTTGGACCAGAACACCAGAGATAGGACCAGAAGGGCAATGCAAATACAATCGCACCTAAGTGCAACACAACCTCCTTGGCCTCGCCCCTCTTATCCAGTTACTTTCACAGTCCTCGCAGACGTAATTTAATCCATTACCTGTGTCTTGGTTCCCGGTGTCATCGGTGTTTCAAAGTTATTTAAATCCCAGATGTAGATCTCTGACTCATTCCCACCAGAAGCCACTAGATTTGTCTGTAACACAAAGCAAGCACTATGAATTAAATTACACCAAAAGTCGCTTTTTCAAGACATCTAATGCTCATGGGTTTTTCATTCATTCATTTATTTATATCGGATTTATATGCCGCCAACCTCATAAAGATAATATGGGAATTAAGGAGGAAAGGTATACAGAGAACAGAACGGTTATATGAAAGGGACGGAAGAATTAATAGAAATGAAATAGAGAGGTGCCTGGGACAACAAAACTGGTTACAAATTAACGCGATAAGCACATATTTAAGTAAAAGGGAAAATAAAGAAATATTCATGAGACAAGAAATAAATTTAGAAAAGATACTTAGGGAAAAGTGTAAGAATATAAAAGCACAAACGGGTAACATATATAGAGAATTATTACAAGCGGAAGAACAAGTAGTAAAAGGACTGACGAGATATTGGCAGGACGAATTAGAAATTGATGAATGGGATATGGAAGGTATAATTGAAAATATTAAAAGAATTAAAAACACAAGAATAAGAGAGATGAGAAGAAAAATATTACATAAATGGTATTATACACCAGTACAATGAGCACGCTTTCAAACAACGAAGAAAGGAAATTGTTGGCATGGGTGTAAGGAAAAAGGAGTATTTATGCACATGTTTTGGGAATGCAATAAAGTTCAAAATTTTTGGAAACAAATACAAATGGAAGTGAACAAAATTACGAATGGTAATCGGAAAATAACTAAGGAAGCAGCATTATTGATAAAAAATAGTGAGGTAACAGAATATGAAGAAATGAAAATTGCAGCGATAGAAAGTGCCCAGGCAACTATAGTGCTTGGGTGGAAAGATGACAATAAATGGATGATAAAAAATTGGTGCAAATACATGGCGGATCACATTCACTATGAAATTATGGAAATTAGACTACATAATTATAATGAAGAGAAATTAGCAGCAACAATGAGGCGGTGGGAGAAGGTTAAAAATTATATATTAACAACATCAGTAAGCGATGCAAATGTAAGAAATACAATTCAATCACTCTATAAAGAATGAACAATGTAGCCCAGAGACAAAGCAAATGAAGGATACAAAATTGAATCTTCCCTGGTGAAGGGATTTTTTTTCTGTTTGGTGATGGTACACTTTATGCTTTTTGTTTTGTTCTTTTGTAAAATTTTCAAAAAAAATCAATAAAATTATATTATTTTTTTTAAAAAAAGGATTTATATGCCGCCCCTCTCCGAAGACTCGGGGCGGTTTACAACATACAGTGGAACCCCGACATAAGAGCTGCTCTACTTAAGAGCAACTCGAGATAAGAGCTGGGAGGGGAGAGATATTTTTGTTCTACTTACAAGCCCAAATTCGAGATACAAGCGCCAAGGAGCTGTCTCCTGAAGCCAAACGCTAACTTCCGCGTTCGGCTTCAGGAGACAGCTGCGAAGCGGCGCGCGTGTTTTAAAAGGTTGCAGCCGGCCTGGGGGGCTCGGGGGGGTGCTTGCAGCTTTCTTTCTTGCTCTTTTTCTTTCTCTCTTTTACATTCCCTTCCTCTATTTCTTCTTTTCTTTCTCATTCCCACCTTCTTCCCTCCCTCCCTCCCTTCACTCATTCCTCTCTTACTCTCCCCTTTCATAAGTTTCCTTGCTTCCTTCCTCTGTTCCTGTCCCTTCCCCCTTTCTTTCTTTCTTTCTTTCTTTCTTTCTTTCTTTCTTTCTTTCTTGCTCTTTTTCTTTCTCTCTTTTACCTTCCCTTCCTCTATTTCTTCTTTTCTTTCTCCTTCCCACCTTCTTCCCTCCCTCCCTCCCTTCACTCATTCCTCTCTTACTCTCCCCTTTCATAAGTTTCCTTGCTTCCTTCCTCTGTTCCTGTCCCTTCCCTCTTTCCTTCCTTCCTTCCCACCCTCCGTCCATTCATTTATCCCATTCCTCTCTTGATCGCTTAAAGCCGGTCCCTGGTGCAAAAAGGGTTGGGGACCTCTGTCCTACAGGATTGGGTGGCAGAGAAGTTGAACATATGTAAATTTAAAAGTTTAAGAAAGTTTACAAGTTAAGTGAAAGAAACTTCATTATTCATTTATATGTACATGTACATTTCTTCATTAAAAACTTGTCTTTCTGCATAATTTAGACTAACTTTGTGAGTTTTTTGAGGGCTGGAACCAATTAAAATTATTTACATTAATTCCTATGGGGAAAAGTCGTTCGAGATAAGAGCTGCTCGACTTAAGAGCCCAGGTCAGGAACGAATTAAACTCGTATCTCGAGGTACCACTGTATAGAAAAACAATGTACAACAAAATCCTATTAATTAAAATTAAAATCTAAAAGCCTAAAAACCAATTAAAAAACACTCTTATCCATTTTGTCAAACTGATATGGCCTGTCTCACAAAAAGTGACCACGAAGGCTCGGGAACTGTTGGAAATTGTGATCTATCAATAGTAATAATTAATAATAATTTATTAGATTTGTATGCCGCCCCTCTCCGCAGACTCAGGGCGGCTCACAACAACAATAGACAGTGTACAATAAACAAATCTAATATTTAAAAGAAAAAATTTCTAAAAACATACATAAAAACTATAAAAAACATACAACATAAGCATACCATACATAAAACTATATAAGCCTGGGGGAGATGTCTCAATTCCCCCATGCCTGGCGGTATAGATGGGTCTTTAGCAATTTACAAAAGACAAAGAGGGTGGGGGCAGTTCTGATCTCTGGGGGGAGTTGATTCCAGAGGGCCGGGGCCACCACAGAGAAGGCTCTTCCCCTGACTCCCGCTAGACGACATTGTTTAGTCGACGGGACTCGGAGAAGGCCAACTCTGTGGGACCTTATCGGCCGCTGGGATTCGTGCGGCAAAAGACGGTCTCGGAGGTATTCTGGTCCGATGCCATGTAGGACAAACTTAAAGAGGGGAACAGAATGGCAGAATTTGATCTGAAGTACTTTGAAGACACTACGAAAAGTTGTAAGGAAACTCTAACCTGGAACAGGTTAACATCCAGAGCTCGGACAGGTCCCGTATGCTTGTCGTTCTGAGCAATCATGACTTCGGTTTCACCGGCTAATATTTTAGCCGGATCATACAAAATGATATTCCCATTTTCACCACCAGCAATAAGAACTCCGGAAACATTCTCATCGGATGCTGTTTTGTGAGGACTCCAGATCAATTTGTGATACCTGCAAGACAACGTCAAGAACCCAGGGATAAAAGCTGTGTTAGCAAAAACTTCAGAAGAGAAGGATTTAGGTGTACAGTGATCCCCCGATCATTGCGAGGGTTCCGTTCCAGGACCCCTCGCAATGATCGGTTTTTCGCAATATAGTGATGCGGAAGTAAAAACACCATCTACGCATGTGCGCCCTTTTTTTTCCATGGCGCATGTGCAGATGTTTTTTACTTCCGCACCTGGGAAGACCCCCGCCCAACAGCTGAGGAGCCGCCTGCCCGCCCGCCCCTTGTCCGGCCGCCGCTGGTGCCGCCGCCGCTTGTCCGGCCACCGCTCGTGCCGCCGCTGCTCGTGCTGCCGCCACTCGTCCGGCCGCCGCTCGTGCCACCGCTGCTGAGGAGGAGCGAGAGGAGCAACAAAGTCCCGCGCAAGTGCATCTTCTCCAGGCGGGGGCAAGAGCGGCGGGGCGAGTCCGCAGGAAAAAAGCCGCGGGCGACCGAGCGGATCCTGCCGTTTGCGGCACTCGACGGGCAGGGGCATGAAGGATCTCCCCGCTGGCCTCGGGAGCGCGTGGGAGGGTGGCGAGCCTAGGAAGACGAGGCGACGCCGGCTGCCGTCGAGGTAGAGGAGGAAGCGGATCGGCGCTCCGCCCCGCCAGGGTTCCTCTCCATGAGGGCGTCCGCCGAGCTGCCCGTCTTCAATTCACCGTCTCACCCGGGCTCCCGATCCTGCTGGGCGGCAGGGAGACTCGGCGGGGAGCGCGCGCGTCCGGGACCCAGAGCGCCCTTGTGGCCGCCCATTCATGCCGCTCCGTCGCTGGCTTCCCCTCGGGAGACACGCCTGAGTGGCCTTTTTGCTGTTCCTCTCAGGAGTTCTTGCGGGGGAAAAGCCGCTAGCCGGCTTTCGGAGCTCCTCCGGCGTCACCCGGCTTCTGGTAGAAGCCTTCTCTCTTTTTTTTCTTGCTGCTTTTCCTCGCCAAGCGCACGAAAAAAAAGAGAGAAGGCTTCTGCCAGAAGCCGGGTGACGGCGGAGGAGCTCCGAAAGCCGGCTAGCGGCTTTCCCCCCGCAAGAACTCTTGAGAGGAACAGAGAGGAACTGCAAAAAGGCCACTCAGGCGCGTCTCCTGAGGGGAAGCCAGCATGGCGAGCGACGGAGCGGCATGAATGGGCGGCCACAAGGGCGCTCTGGGTCCCGGACGCGCGCGCTCCCCGCCGAGTCTCCCTGCCGCCCAGCAGGATCGGGAGCCCGGGTGAGATGGTGAATTGAAGACGGGCAGCTCGGGCAGCTCGGCGGACGCCCTCATGGAGAGGAACCCTGGCGGGACGGAGCGCCAATCCGCTTCCTCCTCTACCTCGACAGCGGCCGGCGTCGCCTCGTCTTCCTAGGCTCGCCACCCTCCCACGCGCTCCCGAGGCCGGCGGAGAGATCCTTCATGCCCCTGCGGACTCGCCCCGCCGCTCTTGCCCCCGCCTGGAGAAGATGCACTTGCGTGGGACTTTGCTGCTCCTCTCGCTCCTCCTCAGCCGCGGGGAGAGGCGGGCATGTGGGCTGGCGGTATTGGGCTTGGTGGAAAGTCTGGGGGCAGCTGCAGCAACTCCCCTCCCGTGGCTGCTGTTGAGGCGGGAGCGGGGGCAGTCTCCGGCGCGCGGCTCTCTCCATTCTTCTCTTTCCCCCTCTCGGGCTCCGAATGCGGCGGCGGGAAGAGGAAACGAGAGCGCGAGCGAGCAAGAGGAGGGGGGGAAGCCCAGACGGGATGAACCGTTTCTTGGGTGGCGCGTGTGGAAAAGGGGAGCGAGGGGCCGGGCGGGTTGAGGGAATCAAAGAGGGGTGGGGGTGCTGTTCTGAGGCGCTCGGAAAGAGTTTTCGGAAGGCTCTCGTGTTACGGCGAAAGGGCGTGTGGAGAGCCTGATGTTGGCGGAATTGGGGACCAGCGAGGAGCCGAAGAAACCCGCTGCCCACAGAAAGGGGAAACACGGATGTTTGGCTCCTCGCTGCTGCTGGTGCGGCCGCCGCTTGTCCGAGCGCCCACCGCCCGCCCTTCGCCCGCCCACGCCGTTGCTCGCGCCACTCAGCTGGGAAGCGGCGCTGGGGTTTCCCCGCCGCCCACGCAAAGGGGAAACCCGGCAAGAGGGGGAAGACCCAGGGAAGCCGCCCAGCAGCTGATCTGCCCGGCAAACTCCACCATCTACGCATGCGTGGCCATAGAAAGAAAATGGCACACATGCGCAGATGGTGTTGTTTACTTCCGGGTTGAAAAATAGCGAAGTACCCTGTTCGCAATGGTTGGGGACGCAATAAACGGGGGATCACTGTAGTGATTTCTGACAGTCTCAAAATGGGTGAGCAGTGTGGTCGGGCGGTAGGAAAAAGCAAGTAGGATGCTTGGCTGCATAGCTAGAGGTATAACAAGCAGGAAGAGGGAGATTGTGATCCCGTTATATAGAGCGCTGGTGAGACCACATTTGGAATACTGTGTTCAGTTCTGGAGACCTCACCTACAAAAAGATATTGACAAAATTGAACGGGTCCAAAGACGGGCTACAAGAATGGTGGAAGGTCTTAAGCATAAAACGTATCAGGAAAGACTTAATGAACTCAATCTGTATAGTCTGGAGGACAGAAGGAAAAGGGGGGACATGATTGAAACATTTAAATATGTTAAAGGGTTAAAAAAGGTTCAGAAGGGAAGTGTTTTTAATAGGAAAGTGAACACAAGAACAAGGGGACACAATCTGAAGTTAGTTGGGGGAAAGATCAAAAGCAACGTGAGAAAATATTATTTCACTGAAAGAGTAGTAGATCCTTGGAACAAACTTCCAGCAGACGTGGTTGGTAAATCCACAGTAACTGAATTTAACCATGCCTGGGATAAACATATATCCATTGTAAGATAAAATACAGGAAATAGTATAAGGGCAGACTAGATGGACCATGAGGTCTTTTTCTGCCGTCAGTCTTCTATGTTTCTAAGATATTTGGACTTCAACTCCCAGAATTCCTCAGCCAGTGAGGAAGTTGAATTCCAGATATCTTCAAGTTGCCAAGGTTGGGAAACACTGCATCAGCTTCTGGTTGCCTCCGCTTACAACTTCTCAGCAGCTTACAGCTATTAAATCTACATACCTGACAGGCTTATTATCAGGGAATGTCTTATATTGGGGAAAACAGGGTACATTGGAATTTTCATTGGCATATGAAACAAACAGACTGGATGACAGTACCCTGTATTACAATGGTTCTCAACTGTAACCCCTTAATACAGTCCCTCATGTTGTGGTGACCCCCAACCATAAGTCTAGTGCCAAGACTCCCAACAGAGCTTTAAGCTGATTGGCAGGAAGGTCAGAGGGACACCCCGACTGTAAACGCCTGATTGGTTGGATTGTAAAAATATGTTCCCAGGCACCAGAATAGACACGTTAGTTCCTAACACCATAGGAAATTTGTGTTTTCCCGTGGTCTTAGGTGACCCCTGTGAAACAGTTATTCAACCCCCAAAGGGAGTCTTAACTTTTACACTTTAACCCTTTTATATAGGGCGCTGCAGAAACAAAGCTTTAAAATCCCGGACTTACCTATGAGGGGAGGAGAAAGTGGCACAGGACTTCATATCCAGTGCTGGGTCTGTCAAATCAAGTTCAAATATTTCTAGGGAAGCATTGGTGCTGAAAGTGGCATCCAACTGCTGAGCAGAGGTACCTGCAAGAAAGACACATTTGCTTATGAAGCCCTTCATGGCATCGGACCAGAATATCTCCGGGACCGCCTTCTGACGCACGAATCCCAGCGACCAGTTAGGTCCCACAGAGTTGGCCTTCTCCGGGTCCCGTCGACTAAACCAGTGTTTCCCAACCTTTTTTGAGCCGCGGCACATTATTCATATTTTCAAAATTCTGGGGAACACTGAGGGGGCGGGGCGGGGGGGGCTAAAGAAAAGTTTGGACAAAAAAAAATCTCTTCCTCCATTTCACTCTATTTCTCCCTCCCTCTTTCTCTCCCTTCCTTCCCTTCTTTCTCTCTCTCCATCCCTCTTTCTTTCTTCCTCTCTTTTTTGCTCTCTTTCTCTCTCCCTCCTTCCCTCCCTCTATGTCTTTCCCTCTCCCTCCTTCCCCCTCTCTTTCTCTCGCTCTCTTGCTTTCTTTCTCTCTCATTCTCTCTCCCCTCCTTTTTCTCTCTCTCTCTTTCTCTCTCGTTCACTACGCCGGCAACAGAGAGAAAAAGAAAGTGAGAGAGCCGGAGAGAGTGGAGGGAGAGAGCCGGCGGCTGTTGTCTTCGCCTCTGCCAGCCGGCTCTGCAGCTAAGAGGCAGCAGCGATCAGCCCCCTCGCCCTCCCAGACGTCCCCAGCGCCCAGCCACGCGCCGCCTCCCGTTAGCCGGGCTGACTTTTCCCTGCTGCCGTTTTCTCTTCATGGCGCAAAGCCACAGTCCCGGACTCCCGGATCGCTCGCTTCTCCAGCCAGCAAGCCGGCTGCCAGAAAAGCATCGCACTTTTTCAATGTGCGGCGCTTTCCTGGGCAGATGGCTTTGCTGACCGGAGAAGCGAGCGATCCGGGAGTCCAGGACTGTGTGGCTTTGCGCCATGAAGAGAAAACGACTCGGGCAGCAGGAAAAAGTCGGCCATTTTCTCTTCATGGCGCAAAGCCACACAGTTCCGGACTCCCGGATTGCTCGCCCCAAGGCAGGAAGCGGCGGTGGAGGAGAGGGGGCAGATCGTGCCCCAAGACAGGAGGCGGTGGCGGCGGAGGAGGAGAGGGGGCAGCTTACGGGGAACGGTGCTCGCAGCTGTCCCCCGGCTACTGCCAGATGCCGCTGTTTCCAGCGCTTTCCTGCTGGGCCCCAAAGAAGGAAGGTGGGAAAAAGGAGGCGCGAATAATGAAGCTCTCCTTTTTCCCGCCTTCCTTCTTTGGGGCCCAGTAGGAGAGCACCGGAAACAGCTGCATCGGGCAGTAGCCGGGGGACAGCTGCGAGTGGGAGCTCCAGGTCCGAGGCACCGGCGGTCCGGCAGCGCCCCGCCCAGCTGGAGCTTCCCTAGGCTTCGCGGCACACATGGCTGTGTCTCGCGGCACACCGGTTGGGAAACGCTGGACTAAACAATGGCGTTTGGCGGGAAGAGCCTTCTCTATGGTGGCCCCGACCTTCTGGAACCAGCTCCCCCCAGAGATCAGAATTGCCCCCACCCTCCTCGCCTTTCGTAAGCTCCTTAAAACCCACCTCTGTCGTCAGGCATGGGGGAATTGAGATACTCCTTTCCCCCTAGGCCTATACAATTTATGCATGGTATGTTTGTGTTTATGCTTGGTTTTAATGAAGGTTTTTAGTTATTTTAAATATTAGATTTGTTATAAGCTGTTTTATTATTGTTGTTAGCCACCCCGAGTCTACGGAGAAGGGCAGCATACAAATCCTAGAAGATTCCTAGAGGCCCCACAGAGGCTTCTCCCTGCTTTTTCCAGCCCTGTTTCCTCCCAGGAGATTCCTAGAGAGGCCCCAGAGACTTCTCCCTGCTTTTTCCAGCCCTGTTTCCTCCTAGGAGATTCCTAGAGAGGCCCCACAGAGACTTCTCCCTGCTTTTTCCAGCCCTGTTTTCTCCCAGGAGATTCCTAGAGAGGCCCCACAGAGACTTCTCCCTGCTTTTTTTGGTCCTATTTCCTCCTGGGAGATTCCTAGAGAGGACCCACAGAGACTTCTCCCTGCTTTTTCCAGCCCTGTTTCCTCCTAGGAGATTCTTAGAGAGGCCCCACAGAGACTTCTCCCTGCTTTTTCTGGCCCTGTTTCCTCCTAGGAGATTCCTAGAGAGGCCCCACAGAGACTTCTCTCTGCTTTTTCTGGCCCTGTTTCCTCCTAGGAGATTCCTAGAGAGGCCCGACAGAGACTTCTCCCTGCTTTTTCCAGCCCTGTTTTCTCCCAGGAGATTCCTAGAGAGGCCCCAAAGAGACTTCTCCCTGCTTTTTCCAGCCCTGTTTTCTCCCAGGAGATTTCTAGAGAGGCCCCACAGAGACTTCTCCCTGCTTTTTTTGGTCCTATTTCCTCCTGGGAGATTCCTAGAGAGGACCCACAGAGACTTCTCCCTACTTTTTCCAGCCCTGTTTCCTCCTAGGAGATTCTTAGAGAGGCCCCACAGAGACTTCTCCCTGCTTTTTCTGGCCCTGTTTCCTCCTAGGAGATTCCTAGAGAGGCCCCACAGAGGCTTATCCCTGCTTTTTCTGGTCCTATTTCCTCCTAGGAGATTCCTAGAGAGGCCCCACAGAGACTTCTCTCTGCTTTTTCTGGCCCTGTTTCCTCCTAGGAGATTTCTAGAGAGGCCCCAGAGACTTCTCCCTGCTTTTTACGGTCCTATTTCCTCCTAGGAGATTCCTAGAGAGGCCCCACAGAGACTTCTCCCTGCTTTTTACGGCCCTATTTCCTCCTAGGAGATTCCTAGAGAGGCCCCACAGAGACTTCTCCCTGCTTTTTCGGCATTGTTTCCTCCCAGGGGATTCCTAGAGAGGCCCCACAGAGGCTTCTCCCTGCCTTTTCCAGTTACAGCTTCAAAGGCTCGGGTTTGTAAGTGGAAAATGGTTCTTGAGAAGAGGCAAAATAATCTTGAACACCCGGTTCTTATCTAGAAAACTTCTTAAGTAGAGGCGTTCGTAGGTAGAAATACCACTATATTCCCAAACCGGTAGTATTTCTGCTATTACCCAACCCTCTTCAATCAAACCCAGCAACCTACCTGTGGCCAAGTAAATGGGATGATGTTGAGAAGGGCTCCATGCCTGCATGGCAGTACGGTCTACCTCTTTCAGTTTCATCCTGCTGAGAATACAAATACAGAGAATATCAACGTTATTATCCTACTAAGATCACTTACTTTAATATTATTTTTAATTTCTCCCCCAAGAAAAGGAATCCAGGGGAAAATAACTGGGAAAGCCCTTTCTCCTCCGGTTTTTTCTTTCTCACTAAAGGCATTTCAATAAATAAATGATTCAAATTTTCATGGACCTGCTTTAAACCAGATTTCTCCAATCTTGGCCACTTTATGACTTGTGGACTTCAACTCCCAGAATTCCATGGCTGGCTGAGGAATTCTGGGAGCTGAAGTCCACAAGTCTTAAAGTGGCCAAAGTTGGAAACCCTCCCTTAAACTGACACAAAGAAAGATTGACGTTACTCCAAAGTTATTCATTGCTAAAACAAACACCAAATGACAAGTATTCTCTTTATTTATTAATTTACATAGAAACATACAAGTCTGACGGCAGAAAAAGACCTCATGGTCCATCTAGTCTGCCCTTATACTATTTTCTGTATTTTATCTTAGGATGGATATATGTTTATCCCAAGCATGTTTAAATTCAGTTACTGTGGATTTATCTACCACGTCTGCTGGAAGTTTGTTCCAAGGATCTACTACTCTTTCAGTAAAATAATATTTTCTCATGTTGCTTTTGATCTTTCCCCCAACTAACTTCAGATTGTGTCCCCTTGTTCTTGGGTTCACTTTCCTATTAAAAACACTTCCCTCCTGGACCTTATTTAACCCTTTAACATATTTAAATATTTTGATCATTTCCCCCCTTTTCCCTTCTGTCCTCCAGACTATACAGATTGAGTTCATGAAGTCTTTCCTGATACGTTTTATGCTTAAGACCTTCCACCATTCTTATTAAATTTATATGCCTGCTACCCCACTCTGAAAAGCCTCTGTAGCCTAGGTATCTTTCTCAAGATCAGATTGCCAAACTGGATTTCAAAGGAGAGAATGGAGCATTAAGCTTCTAAATTCAAACCCAAAATATATAAGGCCCGATGTTTGATTCTCCTAGGGTGAAGCAGCCGGTGAGTCAATGTTCTGTCCTCAGTTTTGTGGCTCTCTATTATACAGTATTTGCTTTCAGCATTGTCAAAATGTAAATAAGGTTTGAGTTAACAAAGAAAGATTGAGATAATTATAAGTGTGGTGTTATGATGCATCTCTCAAAGAATTTCTTGCCTCCTTGGTGTGCTAGAAAATGTTCTGCCGGGCTCTATGGCAGTGTTTCCAAACCTTGGCAACTTGAAGATATTTGGACTTCAACTCCCAGAATTCCCCAGCCAGCAAATGCACGTGAGGCGTTGCTCTACCTATCTATCCGGGTCCCGTCGACTAAACAGTGTTGGCTGGCGGGACCCAGGGGAAGAGCCTTCTCTGTGGCAGCCCCGACCCTCTGGAACCAGCTCCCCCCAGAGATTAGGACTGCCCCCGCCCTCCTTGCCTTTCGTAAACTTCTTAAAACCCACCTCTGCCGTCAGGCATGGGGGAACTGAGACATCTCCCCCTTGCCTATGTAGTTTTATGTATGATATGTTTGTGTGTATGTTTTTTATATACAGTGATCCCCCGTTTATTGCGTCCCCAACCATTGCGAACAGGGTACTTCGCTATTTTTCAACCCGGAAGTCAAAAATACCATCTACGCATGCGTGCCGGGCACGCATGCGTAGATGGCAGCGGCTTCCCTGGGTCTTCCCCCTCTTGCTGGCGTCAGCGAGGAGTTTCCCCACCGCCCACGCAAACTCCTCGCTGCCGCTCGCCCGCCCTTCGCCTGCCCACGCCGTTCGCTCCCCCCTCTTGCTGTCGGGAGGGCGAGAAGCCCTCCCCAGCACCCGCTCGCCCGCCCTTCGCCCTGGCGGAGAAATTCCAGCCCCCACCTGGTCCCGCCCGCGGCTCGGCTTCCCTGGCTGCTGCTCCGGTCGCCCGATCGTCTCCTGCCTCCCGTGCCGATGTTCCCTGCCAAGCCTGGCTCGGATTCCCTGGCTGCTTGGCCGGGGGGGGGGGGGGGGGGGCTCGGCCGAAAGGAGCTGGAGACGCAGAGCTGAACACACCCCTTCATCCCCAAAGGCCGGCCTTTTTGTCTGGGAGGGAAGATGACGTGCCGGTGGCACAGGGGTGAGGGGCGGGAGGCAAATCGCTGCGTCTCCAGCCCCTTTTGGCCGAGCCCCCCCCCCTCCGGCCAAGCAGCCAGGGAAGCCGAACTGGGCTTGGCGGGGAACATCGGCACGGGAGGCAGCTTCTGCCGGACATGGGCAATGGGCGGGACAGAGAAGCGGGGAGAATCAGGAGGCTCCTTTGGCAGCTGGGGGCTGCCTGGCTTTGTTGTTTTGGCTGCAGCGGGTGCCAGGCAGCCTCCAGCCGCCAAAGGAACCTCCTGATTCTTCCCGCTTCTCTGTCCCGCCCATTGCCCGTGTCCGGCAGAAGCTGCTGCCTTATTGCTCTTTGCCGGCGGGATGCAAAGTGCTGGGGTGGGAGGGTGTCCTGACAGCCCCCCCACCCATATGCTTCGCCTCCCGCCGGGCAAGAGCGCTCGGGTGGCAACTTCTTCTAGATACGGGCGATGTCCACGCTCTCTCTCGGCGCTTTCGAGCCGAGTCCGTGAGCGAGTTCGCTCCCGGACTCGGCTCGAAGGCGGCGAGAGACAGCGCCAAGGAACGGGCCTGTCCACGCTCTCTCTCGGCGCTTTCGAGCCGAGTCCGTGAGCGAGTTCGCTCCCGGACTCGGCTCGAAGGCGGCGAGAGACAGCGCCAAGGAACGGGCCTGTCCACGCTGTCTCTCGGCGCTTGCGAGCCGAGTCCGTGAGCGAGTTCGCTCCCGGACTCGGCTCGAAGGCGGCGAGAGACAGCGCCAAGGAACGGGCCTGTCCACGCTGTCTCTCGGCGCTTGCGAGCCGAGTCCGTGAGCGAGTTCGCTCCCGGACTCGGCTCGAAGGCGGCGAGAGACAGCGCCAAGGAACGGGCCTGTCCACGCTCTCTCTCGGCGCTTTCGAGCCGAGTCCATGAGCGAACTCGCTCACGGACTCGGCTCGAAAGCGCCGAGAGACAGCGTGGACAGGCCCGTTCCTTGGCGCTGTCTCTCGGCGCTTTCGAGCCGAGTCCGGGAGCGAGTTCGCTCCCAATCTTCGGCTCCTCGCTAGCGCTGTGGGAGTAAAAACACCATCTGCACATGCGCAGACGGTGTTTTTACTTCCGCATCGCTACTTCGCGAAAACCCGCTCGTTGCGGGGGCTCCTGGAACGGAACCCTCGCAACGAGCGGGGGATCACTGTACTGGGGTTTTTAGGCTTTTTAATGTAAAATTGTTATTTTAGATTTTAATATTAGATTTGTTGCTATATATTGTTCTTATGATTGCTGTGAGCCACCCCGAGTCTGCGGAGAGGGGCGGCATACAAATCTAATAAATAATAATAATAATAATAATAATAATCATCATCATCATCTATCTATCATCTATCTGTCCGTCCGTCCGTCCATCCGTCCGTCCATCCATCCATCCATCCATCCATCCATCCATCCATCCATCCATCCATCCATCCATCCATCCATCCATCTATCTATCTATCTATCTATCTATCTATCTATCAGATTTGTATGCCGTCCCTCTCTGGAGACTCGGAGCGGCTTACAACAACAGTACAAATCCAATAGTTAAAAACCATTTAAAACCCTTAATATAAAACAGTCATACATCCCAGACATACCTTGCATAAAACGGAGCAGCCCAGGGGAATCAATTTCCCCATGCCTGACGACAGAGGTGGGTTTTAAGGAGTTTTCGAAAGGCAAGGAGGGTGGGGGCAGTCCTGATCTCCAGGGGGAGTTGATTCCAGAGGGTCGGGGCCACCACAGAGAAGGCTCTTCCCCTGGGTCCCACCAGACGACATTGTTTCGTCGACGGGACCCAGAGAAGGCCAACTCTGTGGGACCTAATCGGTCACTGGGATTCGTGCGGCAGAAGGTGGTCCCGGGGATAGTGTGGTCTGATGCCATGAAGCATTGCCCTATTGTCAGTTCCAGCGTGCATGTGTGTGGTGGCCAGCTGATTTTCAGACTTCCAGAGGGCAGGGGAGGCCATTTTCGCTCTCCTCAGGCTTCAAGAAAGCTTCTGTATCCAACAAATCTACCAGACGTTCAGAACAAACTTCAGGTAGGCCTGTTGGGTGGGGTTTTTTTTGCCATCCAGAGGCTCCTGAAGCACCGGACCAGATTATCTCAGGGACCGCCTTCTGCTGCACGAATCCCAGCAACCAGATAGGTCCCACAGAGTGGATCTTCTCCGGGTCCCGTCAACTAAACCAGTAATTTTCAACCTTTTTTGAACCGCGGCACATTTTTTACATTTACAAAATCCTGGGGCACACCACCAACCAAAATGACACCAAATGACACCCTAAGACACTCTCCTCTCTTTTTCCATCCCTGTCTCCTCCCCCCCTTGTGTGTGTGTGTGTATATACACACTCTTGAACCATTTCCAAAAACAGGTGAAGGCTGGGTTTTTTTCTCTCTCTTATTCTTTGGGTGCTTTTTATCATATGCTTTCAATCAAGAGTCACTTCTCTCTCTTCTTTTCTCGCTCTTTCCTCTCATTCTCTGTCTCAATCATTTTCTCATTGATCTTTTTTCCTCCCCTTTTTGCTCATTTCTCTCTCTCTCTCCCTTCCTCTCCTTTTCTCTTTCTCTCTCTCTTGCTTTCTCTTTCTCTTTTCTTTCTTTCTTTCTTTCTCTCACTCTCTTTCTTGCTTTCTTTCTCTCAGTCTCTCTCTCTCAGCAAAAAGTTGCGAGACCAGAACCTGAGCTTCCTTCTTCACGGCACACCTGACCATGTCTTGCGGCACACTAGTGTGCCCCGGCACACTGGTTGAAAAACACTGAACTAAACAATGTCACTTGGCGGGACCCAGGGGAAGAGCCTTCTCTGTGGTGGCCCCGGCCCTCTGGAACCAACTCCCCCCCAGAGATTAGAATTGTCCCCACCCTCCTTGCCTTTCGTAAGCTACTTAAAACCCACCTCTGCCATCAGGCATGGGGGAATTGAGATCCTCTTTCCCCCTAGGACTTTACAATTCTATGCATGGTATGTATGTATGTATGTATGTCTGGTTTTTATATTAATGGGTTTTTAATCGTTTTTAGTATTAGATTACTATTGTACACTGTTTTATTGTTGCTGTTAGCCGCTCCGAGTCTCCGGAGAGGGGCGGCATACAAATCCAATAAATAAATAAATAAATAAAATAAAAAACAGCCCAACGGGCCTACCAGAAGTTCAGCAGGCTTCAATAAGGCCGGCATGCATATGTGTGTGGGGCAGTGTGTGTGTGGGGGGGGGGTTGTCTGTGCGAGGGCATTGCATTATGCGCATGTTAGCTATGGCGTACGCGTGCACCCTTTTGGCACCTGAGCAAAAAAAAAAGGGCTCGCCATCACTGCTCCAGGAGCTTCCCTTTGCCCTCCAAAATTCCCATCCTGCCTTTTGAACCCAAAAAACTATACAAAGGGAACAATAACTATTACTTTGCCATTTTAATCAGGTTTCAAGAACAGGCGTCGGAAAGGAAAGTCTGTGTTCACTCAAGCCACTAAAAAAGGTTTAGCTAAACGTTATGCCCAGATTCTTCCTGTGTGATAAATTTATGTTTCAGGACAGTTGGGCAAAATGCAGGAAATAAAAGTAAACTACAGTTCAATCAGCCACACAATGATAATGTGCACCAACGCAATAAACCATGCAAATTAAAAGAAGCAACTAATGAAAAGCAAGAGTGAAAATTCACATACACGCAGTGGTGGGCTACTAGCCGGAACGCTAAATTGCGCTTGCCACGGCGGCTCGTAAGTTCTTGCGGGGCCAGTGCGATTTTGCTTCTGCACCTGTGGAGGTAGCAAAATCTCGCATGGAACCACAGGTGAGCCCGTGTTTCGGTATGCGCGGAAGCAAAAAAGCCATCGCCAAAATATGGGCGCAACTGCGGCTCCGTGCGCAATTTTTCTACCTCCACAGGTACAGAAGCAAAATTGCACTGGCCCCACAAGCATTTATGAGCCGCGGCGGCGAGTGCAATTTAGCGTTCCAGCTAGTAGCCCACCGCTGCATCTATCTATCTATCTATCTATCTATCTATCTATCTATCTATCTATCTATCTATCTATCTATCTATCTATCTATCTATCTATCTATCCAATCTATCTATCTATCTATCTATCTATCTATCTATCTATCTATCTATCTATCTATCTATCTATCTATCTATCTATCTATCTATCTATCTATCTATCTATCTATCTATCCATCTATCCATCCATCCATCCATCCATCTATCTATCTATCTATCTATCTATCTATCTATCCAATCTATCTATCTATCTATCTATCTATCTATCTGTCTGTCTGTCTGTCTGTCCGTCCGTCCGTCCGTCCGTCCGTCCGTCCGTCCATCCATCCATCTATCTAGCCCACCGCTGCATCTATCTATCTATCTATCTATCTATCTATCTATCTATCTATCTATCTATCTATCTATCTATCTATCTATCTATCTATCTATCTATCTATCTATCTATCTATTACATTTGTATGCCGCCCCTCTCCGTAGACTCAGGGTGGCTAACAACAATAATGAAACAACATGTAACAAATCCAGTATTTAATTTTTTTTTAAAAACCCCTATTTAAAAAACCAAACATACACACAAGCATACCATGCATAAATTGTATAGGCCTAGGGGGAAGGGAATATCTCAGTTCCCCCATGCCTGACGACAAAGGTGGGTTTTAAGGAGCTTACGAAAGGCGAGGAGGGTGGGGGCAATTCTGATCTCTAGGGGGAGTTGGTTCCAGAGGGTCGGGGCCGCCACAGAGAAGGCTCTTCCCCTGGGTCCCGCCAAACGACATTGTTTAGTTGACGGGACCCGGAGAAGAGACCTAACTGGTCCCTGGGATTCGTGTGGCAGAAGGCGGTCCCAGAGATATTCCAATAAGATGTGATATGTCGGCAAACTTATATAGAAGGACTTACTATCTACGTATTTTACCACTGATACAACTACAAGTAGTCCTTGACTTACAACAGTTCATTTGGTGACCATTCAAAGTGACAACAGGAAACACTGCAAAAAGTGATTTACTATCGTTTTTCACATAACCATCGCAGCTTCCCCCATGGTCAAGTGATCAAAATTCAGCTACTTGGGAACTGACGCGCACTTACACGACAGTTGCGGTGTCCCAAAGTCATGTGATCCACGCTTGGAAACCTTCTGACAAACAAATGGGGACGCCAGGTTCACTTTCACAGCCATGTTAATAACTTCGCTGCACTGATTTACTTAACCACCGCGGCTAGGAAAGTGGCAAAAACTGGGCAAAAACTACTTAACCAATGTCTCACTTAAGCAGCAAAAAATATGGGGCTCAATTCTCTGCAGACTTGGGGCGGCTAACAACAATAATAAACACAACATGTACAATCCAATAATAAAAACAACTAAAACCCCCTATTATAAAACCAAACATACACACAAACATACCATGCATAACTTGTAATGGCCTAGGGGGAAGGAATATCTCAACTCCCCCATACCTGGCGGTATAAATGAGTCTTGAGTAGTTTACGAAAGACAGGGAGGGTGGGGGCAGTTCTAATCTCTGGGGGGAGTTGGTTCCAGAGGGCCGGGGCTGCCACAGAGAAGGCTCTTCCCCTGGGGCCCGCCAAAAGACATTGTCTAGTCGATGGGACCCGGAGAAGGCCAACTCTGTGGGACCTTATCGATCGCTGGGATTCGTGCGGTAGCAGGCGTTTCCGGAGGTAATCTGGTCCATTGCCATGTAGGGCTTTAAAGGTCATAACCAACACTTTGAATTGTGACCGGAAACTGATTGGCAGCCAATGCAAGCCAAGGAGTGTTGAAGAAACGTGGGCGAATCTTGGAAGCCCCACTATGGCTCTCGCGGCTGTGTTCTATAATATAAGTTGTATTCCTTCCTACCGCCTGGATATTTCTTGCGGGACCGCCTTCTGCCACACAAATCCCAGCGTCCAGTTAGGTGACATCCCACAAAATTGGCCTTCTCCAGGTCCCGTCAACTAGACAATGTCACTTGGTGGGTCCTTAGGAAAGAGCCTTCTCTGTGTGGGGCCCGGCCCTTGGAATCAACTCCCCCCAGAGATTCACACTCTCTCCATCCTCCTTGCCTTTCGTAAGAACTTGAAACCGTATTTATGCCGCCAGGCCTGGGGTCATTGGACCCCAGCCTCTGGCCAGTGAATGTGTATGATGCTGTAGCATGTTTCTGAATGTTTGACTTTTAAATGCTTAGCTTTTAAAAAATATTTTAAATTAATTATTGCTGTTAATTGGATTTAGAAGTGTTTTATATATTGAGGTGTTGTGAGCTGCCCCGAGTCCACAGAGAGGGGCGGCATATAAGTCCAATAAATAAGTAAATAAATAAATATCAATCCCTGAAATTAAAACAAGAAAAGTAGGCAATGAACTGTGGGTGAAACCCCTTCTTGCAAGATTTTGCCCAGGTGGTGTGTGGTGTTCTTTTCTGAAACCACAATCACAACCACACAAGCCCGAGAGCTAACAAGAGAAAGGGGGAGCCGAAGTTTGCAAAACTGCCTGCCTTCCCTTTTGAACCAGCCGAAATGCATTTTAGCATTTAAATTTATATACCGCTTCATAGTGCTTTTACAGCCCTCTCTAAGTGGTTTACAGAATTGCCTCCAACAATCTGGCTCCTAATTTTACCCATCTCGGAGGGATGGAAGGCTGAGTAAACCCTGCCAGTGGTGCAAATACAATTTATTTTATTTTATTTTGTCGAGTACATATTGGTAATATACAAAGAAACGACACTGTTTATATACATGTTATTGGTACTAATAAGAGAGAAACTTAGGACAGGGACGGTAGGCACACTGGTGCAGTTATGCAAGCCCCTTACTGACCTCTAAGCCGGAATCAGTCTGGAAAAGGTGAGAGTTTTGACAAAAAACATAGAATTTTAGCCCGGAAATTGCAGCAGAGAGCAGGATTGCAAAAGCCAGGGGCTGGCCTACAGCTCCATGTACATGTCTGCCTCCGTGTTGTTTCTCTGTGTCAAATATGTAGGCATATGCTTAATTATGTATATATGTATGTATGATGGGTCATTCTTTGTCAAGTGGACCAATTTTGGCAAAATGGCAAAAAGCCTTGCGACATTTTGTTACCCTGTACTTAAAGAAACCTAAAATTTTGCACACCTCAGTTTTATACCATAAGAAATATATGTTTTATTTTTATTTTATTTATGTATTTGTCAAACAATTATAGGATGGTAATTTGTACAAATAAAACATTAGATAAGTAATGATGAAAAGTAACAAAAGAAGACAAATAGAACAGTAGGACAGGGACGGTAGGCACAATGGTGCACTTTTGCACGCCCCTTACAGACCTCTTAGAAAGGGGGAGAGATCAATTAGTCTAAGGCAGGGGTAGGCAAAGTTGGCTCTTCTATGACATGTAGACTTCAACTCCCAGAATTTCTGAGCTAGCACGATTGGCTCAGGAATCCTGGGAGTTGAAGTCCACAAGACATAGAAGAGCCAACTTTGCTTACCTCTGGTCTAAGGTTAAAGGTTTTGGGGTTAGGAGTAGAAACCACAGAGTCAGGTAGTGCGTTCCAGGCGTCGATCACTCTGTTGCTGAAGTCGTATTTTTTTGCTGCCTAGTTTGGAGCGGTTAAGATTTATTTTAAATCCATTTTGTGCTCGTGTGTTGTTGCTGTTGAAGGTGAAGTAGTCACTAACAGGTAGGACATTTTGGTATATGATTTTATGAACTATAGTTAAGTGGAAACGGAGACGAGCGTGCAAAGTTTCTTTGAAATTGAAGATGGTCAGCCTGGTCCACTTGACAAAGAATGACCCTTATGTATTTATTTATTGGATTTGTATGCCGCCTCTCTCCGCAGTATGTATGTATGTATGTATGTATGTATGTATGTATGTATGTACTATGTATTAGGTATGTCCTCAGAGAGGGGCGGCATACAAATCAAATCAATCAATCAATCAATCAAATATATGTATGTATGTTTATATAGTATATATTGGAGGTGGTGACCCTTTGAGAGTTGCATGCCACGGAATTTCATTTTTAATGCCTGCCGATTAGTCTACATTCAAGCTGAGAATAAAGTTATTATTCTATTCTCCCACCGGGCTGGATCAGATACGGACCGGCTCACACCGTCGCCCTGGACAGGCCCAAACAAGCCGGGGAGACAAAAGCGGAGCCAAGCGGCGCTCCTTTCGGATCGTCCGGCCTCTTTTTCCCCAACCGCCAAGCCGAGGCGGACGGGGCTATAAAAAGGAGGCGCCCCGGCCCCAATTCCCCCGCCTCGGCTTGCCCGGGGAGTCCCCGCACCACCACCCCGGCAGACGCCTCACCTGGTCAGAGAGGAGCGCCGCTCAGGCCCCGCTGCTGCTGCCGCCGCCTTCCTCCGACTCCGCCTCGGCGTCTCGCAGCGACCGCGGTTCCTCCACGTTCCACTTCAACGTGGCAGCCGGAGCACCGCCTCCATCTCGCCGGCTTCCGGCACTAACCGACGCCCGCTTGCCCGCCCGTTCGAAGGCTGGGATGGGTTGGGCCTCCTGCGCCACGCAAGCGCGGAGCCTCGGGGCCGGCAAGGACGGTTGGCCGCAACCGTCGCAAAAGGGGCCTGCGGTGGTCGAGGCCCCAGCTCTCCGCGAAGGGCTCCTGCCGTTCAATTCACGGGCAGAGACGGGATAGAACAGAAATCCTTTCATCATTACTTTCAATATTATGTTTATATATAAATTACTATCGTACTTGATTGACAAATATTTGTACGAGTACAAGTGCACCAGAGTGCCTTCCGTCCCCTGTCCTATTGCTCTCCTAAATCTCCTATACCTTTCTTCTATTCCTATATCTCTTCTTCTATTCTTTCATTGATATGTTCTATTACTATACCTTCTTTTCTATTCTTTCTTAGATATATTTTACTATGAGTATCTCCTCTATAGCCTTCATCATGTATTTTACTATGTGTATATAGATATACAGTACCCACTAAAACCCTCATTGTGTATTGGACAAAATAAATAAATAAATAAAAATGTTTAGTGGGCATGTTGGGTTGGTTTATTATGCTTATTGTTTATTATGCTTATTAGGGTTTTAATCAATGTTTTATAACTTAATTTTATATATTTGACTTCCTGTAAGACGCCCATTGTCCAATACACCAGTGTTTCCCAACCTTGGCAACTTGCAAGATATTTGGACTTCAACTCCCAGAATTCCTGAGCAAGCATGATTGGCTCAGGAATTCTGGAAGTTGAAGTCCACAAGTTATAGGAGAGCCAACTTTGCCTACCCCTGACCTAGAGTATTGAAAGCTCAGAGAACCAAGGACCCAATGACTCAAAGGTGTTATTTACTTTAAAAACAACAACTGGACAGATTTTTTTGGAGGAAGAAAAATATAAAGACAAATAAAGTTTGGATTCCCATCTAGCACTTCCATCTCCCCCATCATCCAGAACAACTGATGAAGCTCTCTGAATAAGAGCTCAGGAAAAAAAAATTCAGTTGCTTTTTCAAAAAAATCAAAATAACTTTGAAAACAACTATGGCCGGATGACTGAGAATCCTCATAGGCATTTTACATGCTTATTTAAAATGCTGGTCTGCGATTGCAAGCAAACTATCATTATGGCGGGCATCCAGCTTGGCCATCAGGTATGAACAGGGCAAATACTTTTGTAATTAATCCTAGTTTCAGGAAACCTGTTGGGTAGGCTCAAGCATCACACTAAACCACATTGTACAGATAGCAGTCTAGGTGGTGCTAAGTTTATATATTTCTTGATGCTGGATCCCCAGATCATGTTCAGACATGCTGCTTTTTGGCTGGAGTACGTTATAGACTAGATTCTAGAACTATGACTAACCTTTTTCTCAGCTTAAGCCATTGTACAGAATTGCAAAAAAAAGTAAATATTGTGATATTTTGTCAACCACAATAACCAAACATTTTTCATTTAACAAGTCAGCTATGCCTTGCAATATAAAAATATTGCCATTGATACCTACCTAGATAGCACTGTAAAAACCATTGCAAAAAAGTTCCTAATTTTAAAGGCTAAATAATATATTTTAAAGCAGCAAATCAGTTAGTATTTTCTATTTACATGAGATGAGGGAACCTGTGCTAAAATATTCATACAAATCTTGAAATATTTTTCAAGCAAAAGTTTATACAGGGTGTCCAGGGGGAAAGCATTTTGAAATTCCAATTTCCCTGTAACTTGCGATCTAGTTAAAGTGCGGTCGTAGTACATGACGTCATACCAAACGGCCAAGCCGTGGAGAAATATCAGTAGCCGAGGAAGCAAGTTGTTGCCAGTTATGCTCATTTTTGCTTGACTGCCAGGCAGCGCAATCCATTTTTTTACATGATTTTCCCCTAACTTTTAAACATTTTAAGTTTGTTTTCTTCACCGATTTATTGTTTTTTTTCACTAATTCCGATATTTCCCGGACCACCAATTTCCCTGATAATTTCTTGATTTCCCTGTTTTCCAGGTTTGCTGGACACCCTGTTAGAATAGAATTTTATTGGCCAAGTGTCATTGGACACTCAGAATTTGTTTTGGGGCACTTGCTCAGTGTATACAAAAGATAACTGTCAAAAACCATAAGGTACAACACTTAATCATAGTCCGGGTATAAATAAGCAATCAAATCACATTAAGAACCAGTCAATATCAATTGTAAGGATACAAGCCAGTTAGTTATAGTCATTTGTGGGAGACAAGTGATGGGAATGATGAGATTAATAGTAGTGCAGACTTTGGAAATAGTTTGAGTGTTGAGGGAATTATTTGTTTAGCAGAGATGGTGTTTGGGGGAAAACTTCTTATGTCTAGTTGTTCTGGTGTGCAGTGCTCTATAGTGTTGTTTTCTGGGATGGAATTGAAGCAGTTTGTGTCCAGGATGTGAGGTGTTTGTAAATATTTTCACAGCCCTCTTTTTGACTCATGCAGTATACAGGTCCTTAATGGAAGGCAGGTAGGCAGCAATTGTTTTTTCTGCAATTAAAGCAATATTCTTTACTGGATATCCTCTACATGTGTAATTTGGAACGTTTGCAATTTGGTAACAGAGGCCTAAGAGATCAGGTGAGAAAATTTAAACATGTAATATTATGTGACATCAAATAGTTTTTGACTTTTAGTGACCCCATAGATAAGATGAAGCTCTGCAGTTCTTATTCTTTAAGCAAGGTCCCACCCCTTTTCCCTGTAATTCCAAAGTTTGCTCAAGACTGATCATTTTACCATAAAGGATTTTTATTTAAAATTTTAACACTGCATAGAAATTACACATTTCTATATCTTGAAATAAACACCTCAACCCTTCTGCAGAGTATTGTACAAAGTATTGTAAGCACTATTACAGAACTTATGAATTCAGTACCCTCTTTAATAATACAGTATAGAAATCAAAACACATAAGGCAACTTTAGGTATTTCTTTATTATAAATAAAATCAGTAAAATACAAGACGTTGACTTCCATACTTTTGAAAAACATCTCCTCATTTCTCCTGGAAATCTAATCCATTAAAGGAGGTTAAATTTTTAAAAACAAATGAAAAATTAGATAAAAATTGAATCTTCTACAATATGAAAAAAAAATTGATGAAGAATCCACAATATGAAAGTTTGGCCTTTTAAAAACATACCTAAGGAACAAAATAAAAGATTTTACATGTAAACAGTTTCTGAAAAGTATGAGACTTAATTGCATACTAATTTTCTCGATATAATATTTTTAATGCTGACCCAAAAGTGTTTTTTTAAAGTAAGATATAATTTAACTTTTGGTGATAAGGGACAATGCATTTAGAAAATGACTCCATTTTATGTAACATTTTATTCATTCATCCCTATGTGGAACTTGTCAAAAGCTACAGATTGCCACAAAATATAGAATAGCAGTATATGCAAATATTACACAACTATTCTATGGGTGATACAACCATACACATCTTAATTTGGGGTATCAAACTGGTGGCCCACAGGCCGGATGTGTCATGTGCAGGCCACACTCATCCCAACTCTCCGGAAAAAACATTGCAATAGATTAAATGATGCTGCAAGTTTGACACCTGTGATCTTAATAATAAAATTGATACTTTTCCATCTACGTAATCAATCTAATCATATGCATTCAGGAGGTCAGCTGTATGAGTTCTCACAGTACTATTTTATTTAGCTGATAAAACAAAAAATTGCCAGCAATTCACTGGTTTGATTTGCAGCTAACAAACCAAAGCTATGACATGAGTTTGATTCTATAGTGACTAGTATGTGAATATAGTATATATTCACCCACCCACCATTAAAATGTATGTTTTGCTCAATATAGTAGTCTAGTTTAACATTACCCACATTGGATCAATTATTTCTCTACCACAGTATTGCAAAATATTTTAATGGTTTACACTTCAGGGGTCCTCAAACATTTTAAACAGGAGGCCGATTCCTCCTAGGACTGGGGTAGCTTCTCCAAAACCAGGAAGAGTTCAAAGATCAAACCTCATGCATCAGTCCACTATCACTCCACCGGCCAGTATAACCTCTCTGCCAGCTCATTCCCGCCCACTCGGTTCGCGCCTTTCAGCCTTACCTTCGCAAGATGTGGGCAGCAGAAATGCATGAACAGCAATGAACTGAAGTTCACAGAAGTGCAGCTGCAATCTGCAAGGTATTATAGGCTGGAGGAGGGACAACGAGGGCAGCAGGAAAAGCCAGCCTTGAAAAATGGCTGGGAGGTGAGGGGTGGGGCTTAATCCCACCACTGAGTGGGCCGGATCATGTAGTTTGAGGATCCCTGGTTTACCTGGTTATGACAAAGAGAAAAAGCAAGAAAAAAAAGTACTGTAAATACACAAAATAGTATACATTATACTTTACTCAAAACTGAAACAAATATGGTGTCCTCATCTATGTAGATAATAATCACAACAAATCATGATGTGAACAGCAAAAGTATTTTAATCATTGAACACCACAGAAAAACTGGCCAAAAGAAAGGTAACAATCTGAACATCCATGTTACAGATATGCAAATATCAGCCCAGCATTTTAAAATTAAATTATATTTTATGCACATTGTCTGATCTGGCGGCGTGCTCCAGCTTCTTTCAATTAAATACTATTTATCAGGATTCTGGGAGCACATCTTCACTGTAATAGCACCTTCTCTCTGGAACAAGATTCCTCCTGAGACTCAAACAGTCCACATCCTACTGCTATTCTGAAGTTTCTCCCAGGCCTTTGGCAAGAGATAATTTACACCATTATGCATTCCCCATCCAGGTTTGTTTTGCATTTTTAAGAGTTTCAATCACTGGGATGGAGGCAATATTATATATAAATCTAATTGTTAATAAAGTCGTAGCAGAATACACAATCATGAAATGTATGTTCTTAGTTATATTTAAGAACAGATTCACTGGAATCAAAATCTTTATCAATGTTTTAATTATCCTTTATTACAATGTACTAAACAAATTTATAAGACTGTCCAGCACAGTACATCTAGGTGGCTTATATAAAAATATCGTAAATATAAGAACCCATAAAACCACCAATTCAATTGTGTCACAATCCGCCCCAAGTCCTCAGAGAGAGGCAGCATAGAAATCCAATAAATAAATAATCGTATACAAATATGATGAAAATCTGATTCAGTGCACAATTTAAAAAATGAAAAGGAATCTTCAGGGGGAAAACAGCAAGTCTTACCTCAAATTTAGAGACTCCATGTTCCAAACATTGCATATGTATTAATTCTTTTAAAAAAGCAAAAATCAGCTATTCCTTTTTATCATCCAAGAATAAAACATGTGTAAAACACAAACTACAGCTAGAGGTTTGTTTGAGAGCCATCTCCTTAAATCAAATTACCCCATGTTTATAATTCCCATGCTTACCTTAAGGTAAAGGGCCACTTTAGTGGCTATACCAGAGGCAACAAAAACCTTGGCTCAGAGAAGTCTTCTATAACCATCAAAAAACAACTTAGTACTTAGCTTTGCTCTGACCCCCAGGGATCTCTCTCAACCCAGAGGCTTACACATGGCTTGTAAACCAGAATGGCATCTGAATTGAAACTGAGAATAACTTGCCACTATGTACCCTAATCCAGGGATCTCCAAGACTTGTGGACTTTCAACTCCCAGAAGTCTTAAAATTTTTAAAGTTGGAGACTCCTACAAGTAAACAATTAGAACAATTGATCAGTGGAACTGCTTGCCTCCAGACCTTGTGAATGCTCCAACACTGGAACTTAAGATTATGTTGGATAACCATTTGTCTGAAGTGGTTTGGGGTCTCCTGTCCAAGCAGGGGGTTGGACCAAAAGGCCTCCAAGATCCCTTCCAACTGTTATTCTATTCTAATACACCGCCATTGCCCAGTAGCACAACTTGGACTATACATATCTCCCATAATTAACTGAAAAAAGTAACAGTATGGTAAGAGTATAGGTAGTCCTCAACCTACGACCAAAATTGAACCCAAAACTTATTATAATTATTATTACTATTACATAATAGGTTTATTATTACTATTAAACATTAAAATATAATTTCGTTGCACACAGCTCCTAAAAAGCAAGCAGTAGGGAAACAAATCCCGACCCACGTGCCCTTCACCCGCGAGGACTACAACACACATCATCCTCTCCCACGAGGCCGGTTACTCTCAAACCTTCCCTTCCCCCGACGCAACCGACCCCTCGTATGCAATTCAAAGAAATAATACTAATTTTAAAAATCCTGTAACTATTTCCCGATTTCTATTTATTTAACGTCGCGCCGCGAGGAGACTGCGCCTTCCTAGGGTCTCCCTCTGACCCGCTGCTCCCCCGACTCCCGCCGCGCTCTGAGGCGCCGCGCGAAAAGAAAGCCGCGCGCCGGAACCCGCGAATAAAAACTACTCCCTCGTCCTTCTTAGCCGCGCTCCCATTGGTCTAGCCAAACGCTTGGCTTTGATTGGCGCGCAGCTTTTCATCCCCGCTTCCGGTGTTGCGAGCGTTCGGCGGTCAGTTCCATAGCCATGGAGTTACTAAGGAAGGAGCGGAGCAATAGGGCTTCCGCCACTACTTCCGCTTTTGTTTTGGGGAGTGGAGGTGGGGTTGTTTTTTTTACGGGGGTTCAACCAAGGGGGGAGACAAGGAATGCCAAAGGCGCCATTTTCCTGCAGGAAGGATTCCTCTCCCCTGGGGCGAGAGATCGGTTCCAGTTTGGTATACTGTACTGTATATCGACAGAAAGGAATCATATCACACGATCAATAAAATTCCTATTCATATTCTATTCCATTCCTAATCTTCCTCTATTCTATATTACATTCTATTCCATTCCATTATTCTATTCTAATTTTATACATACAAATCTTAATAATAATAATAATAATAATAATAATAATAATAATAATAATAATAATAATAATAATAATAAATTATTTTATTCCATTCCTATTCCTCTATTCTATATTATATTATATTCCATTTTATTCTATTCTAATTCCATTCTGTTCCATTTTATTATTCTATTCTTATTCCATTCCTATTCCTCTATTTTATTCTATATTGTATTCTATTCCATTCTCAATTATTCTATTCCATTCCTATTCCCATTCTTCCTCTATTCTATATTCCATTCCATTCCATTATTCTATTTTTATTCCATTCCATTACTATTCCTATTCTATTCTATATTGTATTCTGTTCCATTCCATTCCCAGTTATTATTTTATTTTATTCTATTATTTATTTAATTGGATTTATATGCCGCCCCTCTCCAAGGACTCGGGGCGGTTCACAGCATGTACAGAAAAACAGGAAACAATAATAACAATCCAATTATACCTTAAAAAACAATCTTAAAATTCTAATTAAAAACTATCAATATCATTCATCAGTCAAACTAAGCATTCATCGGTCGGGGAAGGTCTAAGGAACCCCAGGCCTGGCGGCAAAGATGAGTTTTTAAACTTTTTCGGAAGGCAAGGAGGGTGGGGGCAGTACGAATCTCTGGGGGGAGCTGAGATTCTATTCTATTCTATTCTATTCTACAGGCAGGATCCCTAAGGAAGTGGCTTCAGTTGACTTATCAAGGAATGGCCCCGTTAAAGGAAAGACTTCTTCCAGTTGTCCTTTATTGCATGGGATCATCCTTTTAACTTTCATGACAATGATACGGAAGATCTTTCTTTTCTTTCTTTCTTCTTTCTTTTCTTTCTTCTTTCTTTTCTTTCTTTTATTAGATTTGTATGCTGCTCCTCTCCACAGACTCAGGGCGGCTCACAACTGCCATCTTCTTCGTTTCAACTTCCCAAACTGCAACAATGCTAGGAATATCCCTGTGTTCTTCTAATCTAAGCCAAGACCTATCCCTAAAACTTGGCTCCTTTCAGCTTTGCCCACCAACCTGCTAACCTGGTTGATGATGTGCAGTGTTGTAACGTCCCAGACTCAACTTCGGTGCTTCACAGCAAACAAAGTTGGAAATTTGATGACTTTTAAAACGTTTGGGATTTCAACTCCCAGAATTCCTCGGCCAGCATGGGGAAAGTTAGCATGGCTGACGGGAATTCTGAGAGTTGAAGTTCAAACATCTTAAAGCCACCAAGTTTGAAAATCAAGGCCGTTAGATGTTGTAGACTACAGGGACAATGTTAGTTTGTGATGGCAAAAATATGGGAGATGGTGCCTTTAGAAATTCAGTGGGACTCTTATTTTTTTCTCTCTGAACTGGGGGCATGGAAATGGGTACAATTCTAGCAAGAATAAAAGAAAGGAGAGAGAAATGTCCCTCCTTTCACACCCAGGAATCCTGCAGTGCAGGCAAGTAATGGATCACAGTTTGGACATTCAGCACCCAGGACAGCAGGATTTCTTTGTTTATTTATTAATCAGATTTGTATGCCGCCCCTCTCCATAGACTCGGGCGGCTAAAAACAATAATAATACAATGTAAACAAATCTAATATTTAAGTTAATTTAAAAAACCCCGATTTAAGAAACCAATCATACATACTGACATACCATGCATAAATTTTATAAGCCTAGGGGGAAGGGAAAGTCTTAGTTCCCCCATGCCTGACGACAGAGGTGGGTTTTAAGGAGCTTACGAAAGGCAAGGAGGGTGGGGGCAACTCTGATATCTGGGGGGAGTTGGTTCCAAAGGGTCGGGAAGGCTCTTCCCCTGGGTCCCGCCAAATGACATTGTTTAGTTGACAGGACCCGGAGAAGGCCAACTCTGTGAGACCTAACTGGTTGCTGGGATTCGTGCGGCAGAAGGCGGTCCTGGAGATATTCTGGATGAGCAGAGAGGAGCTTTTTGGCAATAGGAATAGGACTTAGATTTATACACTGCTTTACAGTGCAAAGGTCCTCTGTAGAATTTAGTTCAGCATTCATTACCATCATTCCAGACCCTCTTCTAACTAAGTGGTACCCGAACACATGTGTAAGTGGATCATAACCTTCCTAACAAACAGGAAACAGCAGGCGAAGCTAAGCAGAATCACCACAGATATCTGTACAATTAGCACAGGGGCCACCCAAGGCTGTGTGTTATCTCCTCTTGTCTCTCTATATATCAATCACTGCACCTCTAATGATCCATCTGTTAAACTACTGAAATTCGCAGATGACACAAATACAGTGATCGGACTCATTCAAGACAATGATGAATCTGCATACAGATGGGAGGTTGAACAACTAACCTCATGGTGCGACTGAAAAAATCTGGAACTGAATACACTCAAGACCGAGAGATCTATTGTGGGTGGCCAAAGAAAAGTGACCAAGACATTTGGGATGAGCCGGGGACGTACAGGGAGGGCTCTCCAGCGCCAAATCATGATAGTTGGCCAGTGAGAGGGACCGACAGTGGAGGGGATGTAAAATATCTAAGCTTGCATATTACAACAGCTGCAAGGATTGTATTTGCACAGAACTGGAAAAATCCGCAAATACCTGAAGACAATGAGATCATCAAGAAAATATATGATTGTGCAGAGATGGACAGATTGACAATGGAACTTAATAATCGAAAAGAATCGGACTATTATTAAACCTGGACAAAATGATACCAATGGACAAAAAAAGAAACAAAAGAAACATCGAAATAAAATATCAAGAAATCTAAAAGTAATTAGAAGACAATGTTGATAGGAATGTATATATGATGTAGATTCATCTGTAAATATGATTATGTACTTTTTTAAAAAAAATGGAAAAATTTAATAAATATATATTGAAAAAAATAATAAATAGGGAGAGAATGGCGGAAGGCCTTTATACAAGTGGGATGTTGGGATTGCCCCCATTAAGATCAATCAACATTAGGAATTTTTTAGAAGAAAGGAAGGCATCTTTATTGACTAGGTTTTTTGTGACTGAACTTAACTCTGGGTTTTTAAGAGATGTAAAGTATTAATACCTCATGTAAAATTCAGAACTAAATGGTTAGATTTTTCAAGTACGTACTAGATTTCACTAAAATAAGCAAAGAAAAAATCGCCATAAGATTCCTCTTTATCTTATAGCACTCACAGTAATTTTTGAGGCACCCAGACCTTTTTTGCAGTTTTAACGTTTGCTGTGTCGCCTGTCTGACTCGCCTTCCTTTCCTTCCCCTATTTTAGGCTTAAAGGCTTCAGGATTTCAGTCCAGGCAGACCTAATGAGGTAAATGTAAAGAGAGACGAGGCAAGAGAGAGGGAAAAAAATCTATTACAAAACCCTTAAAATGTTAAGAGATTCAACTTCTGCCCTGTGCAGGAAAAAACTGGCAAAAACATCATGTAATGTAGCAAAGGCAATAGTTGTAGTAAAGGCAACCCACGGTTCAGAAAGAAATTCATGGCTACTGTGAAGTTAGAGAAAGTATCTTTCCAAGATGATACTCCAACACTCCGCAGTCTGCATTGGTTGCCGATCAATTTCCGGTCACAATTCAAAGTGTTGGTTATGACCTATAAAGCCCTTCATGGCATCGGACCAGAATATCTCCGGGACTGCCTTCTGCCGCACGAATCCCAGCGACCGATTAGGTCCCACAGAGTGGGCCCATCAACTAAACAATGTCGGTTGGCGGGCCCCAGGGGAAGAGCCTTCTCTGTGGTGGCCCCGACTCTCTGGAACCAGCTCCCCCCAGAGATTAGAACTGCCCCTACCCTCCCTGCCTTTCGTAAACTCCTTAAAACCCACCTTTGTCGTCAGGCATGGGGGAACTGAAATATCTCCCCTGGGCCTATACAATATATGTATGGTATGCTTGTATGTATGTCTGCTTAATAATGGGTTTTTAAAAATATCTTAAATTGTAAATTACTAGATTTGTTATAAACTGTTTTTATTGTGTTGTGAGCCGCCCCGAGTCTGCGGAGAGGGGCGGCATACAAATCTAATAAACATAAACATAAACATTGTTATTATCATTAATAATAATAATAGTAACAACAGAGTTGGAAGGGACCTTGGAGGTCTTCTAGTCCAACCCTCTGCTTATGCAGGAAACCCTACACTACTTCAGACAGATGGTTATCCAACATCTTCTTAAAAACTTCCAATGTTGGAGCATTCCAACACTGCCGCCCTGAGTCTACGGAGAGGGGCGGCATACAAATCTAATAAATAATAATAATAATAATAATAATAATAATAATAATAATAATAATAATAATTCACAAATTCGGGAGGCAAGCAGTTCCACTGAATTGTTCTGTCAGGAAATTTCTCCTTAGTTCTAAGTTTGATTTATTATTTAGTTATTTATTTATTTTGTCCAATACAAATTGAAAGTTAAAGAGAATAAAAACATGTAGTAGTAGTAAATATCAGGGAAAGGATAGAAGAAAAGATATGAGAATAGAATACGTCAATGAAGAATGGAGGAAAAGATATATGAATGGAAGAAAAGATATACAGTATAAAATATAGGAGGGGCAATTGGACAGGGGACGGAAGGCACACTAGTGCACTTATGCTCGCCCCTTACTGACCTCTAAGGATCCTGGTGAGGTTAATCATGATAGTCTAAGGGAAAAATGTTGGGGGTTGGGGGTTGACACCACGGAGTCCTTTAGATCCTTCTTGTATATTAATAGAGTCATTGCATTTAAAGCAAAGGTTGACGGTGTTATCAGGATTATTTACCTGGGAGTTTTGGGACCTTTTTTTTTTTTTTGATAAAACTTAAAATTTTCATAAAAATTGACAAACATAGAAACAAACATTTAACACAAAGTAGGAGTTACAATTTCCCCTCTTGTCGTAGAAGTCAAATTTTTTTTAACAGAAAAAGAATACATCATTAATGCCTTAAGTCAATATATTAATTTAAATAAAAGGAAGAAATTTTGTTCAACCTTATAATAAAAAATATTCATACAAAAAAAGGAAAAGAAAAGAAAAAGATAAATCATTTTAGTATATTTGTAATTCTCACATAGGTTTACATTTAATTTTTCTTCTTATTTATCCATATATTCCAAATAATATAAAAATTCTGATTCCTCTTGGTTATTTAACCGTCTTGTCATCATATCCATCTCAGCGCAGTCTAATATTTTCTTAGAGTTTTGGGACCTTTTTTTAGCTGGCATATCTGGGCACAGGGTTATTGTTTGCTGATATAGCTTTTATTGCTTTATAGCACTCGGGCAGAGTATAAATAAATAGGTGTGGTGCGATGCTCTGAGGAGGCTTGAAGAGGATTTATCTGAAAATGTGATTGCTAGGTTCCCTCACAACCACTAGGGGGGGTTGGAGCGTTGCTGCTAGATTAAGTGACTTTTAAAGTTGATAGAAACTTTCTCTCTTGGTTGCTTCTCTCCATATTTAGTTTCCATCCACTGCTTCTTGTTCTACTCTCAGATGCTTTGGAGAATAGGTTGACTCCCTCTTCTTTGTGGCAACCCCTGAGATATTGGAAGGCTGCTATCTTGTCTCCCCTGGTCCTTCTTTTCATTAATTAGCCATGCCCAGTTCCTGCAACCATTCTTCATATGTTTTAGCCTCCAGTTTTTAATCACCATCAAGTCCCGGATAAGGAGAGCCTTGTTACTACTGACCTGGCATTGAGTAGCAGCAGCTTGAGCCCAGGGTCCAGATTACACACATCACCAGTGGAGCTCATGGAGATGGAACAAGGGATCGCTTTCAAGCAGCGTTCTCCTCCGGAATGGCTTGCCCCATGGCTTCCACCATATCTGCCTCTCCCCAGCACTACCGAAATCTTCTGGCCCTCTGCCACCCCAGAGATAGGTCCCCCCAGCCCCCCTGCCTCTCTGTCACCAGCTGAGCTGAACATTCCATTTACACTGTAGCCATTCATTCCATAGTCATCCATGCCATACATATACAGTGATCCCTCGAGTATCGCGAGGGTTACGTTCCAAGACCCCTCGCGATACTCGATTTTTCGCGATATAGTGGTGCGGAAGTAAAAACACCATCTGCGCATGCGCGCCCTTTTTCCATGGCCGTGCATGCGCAGATGGTGGAGTTTGCGTGGGCGGCTGGGAAGACCCAGGGAAGGTTTCATCGGCCGCTCAGCAGCTGATCTGCTCGGCAGCGCCGCAGCAGCGAGGAGCCGAAGATCGGGGTTTCCCCGCCGCCCACGCAAAGGGGAAACCCCGATCTTCGGCTCCTCGCTGCTGCGGTGCTGCCGAGCAGATCAGCTGCTGGGCGGCCGAAGAAACCTTCCCTGGGTCTTCCCCGCCGCCCACGCAAAGGGGAAACCCCGATCTTCGGCTCCTCGCTGCTGCCCGCCACCCGCCGCTCGAGAGCAAGAAGGGGAGAGATAGAGAAAGAGAGAGAAGGAAAGAAAGAGATGAGAGAGGGAGGAAGAGAGTGAGAGAGGAAGAAGCAAGATAGAGAAAGAGAGAGAGAAAGAAAGATGAGAAAGGAAGAGAGTGACGTCATCGGGTGGGAAAAATCGCGATATAGCGTTTCGCGAAGATCGAGATCGCGAAAATCGAGGGATCACTGTAATCCCATTCATTCCACAAGTCACAAGCATACATAGTAAAAAAAAAACCTAATAATTTAATTAAAAGCAATAAGTATAAAAAATATAAACATAAAATATACAAATAAAGTGATACCTCGTCTTACAAACCCCTCGTCATATAAACTTTTTGAGATACAAATCTAGGGTTTAAGATTTTTTTGCCTCTTCTTCCAAACTATTTTCACCTTACAAACCCAAGTCGCTGCCATCGGACTTCTGTTGCCAGTGAAGCGCCTGTTTTTGCGCTGCTGGGATTCCCCTGAGGCTCCCCTCCATGGGAAACACCACCTCCGAACTTCTGTGCTTTTGCAATGCTGCAGGGAATCCCAGCAGCGCAAAAACGGGCGCTTTGCTGGCAACGGAAGTCCGGAGGTGGGGTTTCACAGCGAGGGGAGCCGCAGCAAAATCGCAGCATCACAAAAACATGGAAGTCCGGAGGTGGGGTTTTAAGGACTTCCGTGTTTTTGCGATGCTGCGATTTTGCTGAGCTCCCCTTGCTGGAAACCCCACCTCCGGTCTTCCGTTGTCAGCGAAGCACCCATTTTTGCGCTGCTGGGATACCCCTGCTGGGATTCTCCTGCAGCATCGCAAAAACCCGGAAGTACGGAGGTGGGGTTTCCCATGGAGGGGAGCCTCAGGGGAATCCCAGCAGCTCAAAAATGGGCACTTCGGCTGGCAAACGGGGTGAGTTTTGGGCTTGCACACATTAATCGCTTTTCCATTGATTCCTATGGGAAACATTGTTTTGTCTTACAAACTTTTCACCTTACAAACCTTGTCCCGGAACCAATTAAGTTCATAAGACGAGGTATCACTGTATAGGGAATAGTTAGTCAGCTAATAGTTCTTGAAGATAAAAGCAGCAGCAAGATGGCGCCAGACTCCAGGCTGACTAAGTTCTAGTTGCATTCACCACCACTGGTTTGGCTGTTGAAAAGATACTTGCATCAGATACAACAAGCAACTTGCTAGATTAAGACATTAAGAAAAGAGTCGGCAGCTTCCTTAATGATCCAATCAGCCCTCATTCTCATCTACTAGAACATAAGCTGGCAGATCTACCTTGAGCTGTGTCGTGTTCAGAAAGATATGCTACCCAGCATGTCATATCCTCCTGTCCACACATAAATAGCTGGAGAAAAATGTCACGAATTGCAAAAATGCTTGTTATAAAAGCCAGATACAATTTCATTTAGAATCTAATGTTGGGGAAACAAAATAAGAACATGGCACATATAAGCTTTTTGAAGGTAGAAATACAATTCCCACAGTAGCATACACCGTTCCCTCGACTTTCACGGGGGATGCGTTCCGAGACCGCCTGCGAAAGTCGCATTTCCGCGAAGTAGAGATGCGGAAATAAACACACTATTTTTGGCTATGAACAGTATCACAAGCCTTCCCTTAACACTTTAAACTCCTAAATTACAGTTTCCCATTCCCTTAATATAAGCTCACAACAACAAAACAGTATTAATACAATGCTTAAAAACAATTTAATACCCTTAATATAAAAACAATCATACATCTCAGACAAACCATACATAAAACAGAAACGGCCCAGGGGAATCAATTTCCCCATGCCTGACGGCAGAGGTGGGTTTTAAGGAGTTTGCGAAAGGCAAGGAGGGTGGGGGCAATCCTAATCTCCAGGGGGAGTTGATTTCAGAGGGCTGGGGCCGCCACAGAGAAGGCTCTTCCCCTGGGTCTAGCCAGACAGCATTGTTTAGTCGACGGACCCGGAGAAGGCCAACTCTGTGGGACCTAATCGGTCGCTGGGATTCATGCGGCAGAAGGCGGTCCCAGAGGTAGTCTGGTCCGGTGCCATGTAGGGCTTTATAGGTCATAACCAACACTTTGAATTGTGACCGGAAACCGATGGATGTACCTAGGGAAGCCCATGACTGCTCTCGTGGCCGCATTCTGCACGATCTGAAGTTTCCGAACACTTTTCAAAGGTAGCCCCATGTAGAGACCATTGCAGGAGTCGAACCTCGAGGTGATGATAGTATGAGTGACTGTGAGCAATGACTCCCTGTCCAGATAGGGCCACAACTGGTACACCAGACCTGTTTCTTTCCAGCCCTAACCAAGTGTTAACAATGTGCCCTGCTCTTACCCTCTTGCAAGCTCTTTCATTGTTACTCTTTGCAAAAACTAAGATGCATCTAATACTGGAAAAAAAAAATACGGTAATAAATAAATCCCAGGGAATGGCTGTGTTTTGGGATTAAAGGACCTGTTTTGTGATGGAGGAGGATCTTGGCTGACATCTTCTCACCAGCTCCTCCTTCCTGGATACTTTCAACATCTTCTCTCGTGTCAAAGCTTTCCGGTTCTTTGCCTTCGATAGACGAAGCTTCTACCGCTGCACTATAAACAAACATCCTTGTACCAGTCAAAGATAGATGAATTGTATAAAACGGTGAGGTTAAGTAGTGTTGTGTCCTTTAGAGGGGCTTTTGTGAGTTGGAATTTACCAAAAGGCTTAGGGGAGATCACTGTTAATTCCGTGTCAGGGATGGTGTCTAAAAAGGAGCATCTTCAAAGGGAGCTTGTTGAAATCTGCCAAGTTTTCTCCACAAAACGTCCGGGCAACCTGCTTCCTTCGGGATTATTGTTCCAATTGCCCAGCCTAATCTTGGTATTTTGCCGCACGAATCCCAGCGACCAGCTAGGTCCCACAGAGTGGGCCTTCTCCGGGTCCCGTTATTGCTTCAACCGCAATAACACAAGAGCACGCAACAGATTCAAACTTAATACGCACCGCTCCAAACTTGACTGTAAAAAATATGATTTCAACAATCGAGTTATCAAAGCGTGGAACTCATTACCAGACTCAATTGTGTCAACCCCTAACCCCCAACACTGCTTCGTTAGGCTCTCCACGATTGACCTCTCCAGGTTCCTAAGAGGCCAGTAAGGGGCGTAAGTAAGTGCACTGGAGTGCCTTTCGTCCCCTGTCCAATTATCTTTCCTTTCTTTTACCTATCTTATATATTCTCTTCCTTTCATATATCCTCTCCTCTAAGTTCACTTTCACCCTCTTTTATATTATCACATGTCTATTTTTCTTCCTATGGACAAATGAATAAATAAAATAAAATGAACTAAACAATGTCGTTTGGCGGGACCCAGGGGAAGAGCCTTCTCTGTGGCGGCCCCGGCCCTCTGGAACCAACTCCCCCCAGAGATTAGAATTGCTCCCACCCTTCTTGCCTTTCGTAAGCTTCTTAAAACCCACCTCTGTCATCAGGCATGGGGGAACTGAGATATTCTTTCCCCCTAGGCTTTTACAATTTATGTATGTTACGTTTGTATGTATGATTGGTTTTAAAATAAGGGTTTTTAGCTGTTTTAATATTGGATTGTCACATGCTGTTTTTACCATTGTTGTTAGCCGCCCCGAGTCTACGGAGAGGGGCGGCATACAAATCCAATTAATAGTAATAATAATAATAATAATAATAATAATAATAATAATAACAACAACAACTACTACTTTCTGGAGATCTTCATCCAAATACCCATCACGGCTGCTCTTCCAGGCTCGTTTATTTGCTCAGACAAGGTCAGTCAAACGGTTGCCAATGGCTCTAACGAAACATTGCCCGAAAAGTTGTGTTTTAATGCAGACAATCAAATACAGTTCGCAGTTTATTTGTTTGGCTGTCAATGAATGTAAGAAATAGCACAATAACCGTGTTGTTATACTTTCCATTTATATATATATATGTTTAAAGGATTTTCTAAAGACAAACCGCTCCAAACTTGACTGTAAAAAATATGACTTTAGTCTATCTATCTATCTATCTATCTATCTATCTATCTATCTATCTATCTATCTATCTATCTATCTATCTATCTTTTTATCTATCTATCTATCTATCTATCTTTTTATCTATCTATCTATCTATCTATCTATCTATCTATCTATCTATCTATCTATCTATCTATCTATCTTTTTATCTATCTATCTATCTATCTATCTGTTTATCTATCTCTATCTATCTATCTATCTATCTATCTTTTTATCTATCTATCTAATCTATCTATCTATCTATCTATCTATCTATCTTTTTATCTATCTATCTATCTATCTATCTATCTATCTATCTTTTTATCTATCTATCTATCTATCTATCTATCTATCTATCTATCTATCTATCTATCTATCTTTCTATCTATCTATCTATCTATCTATCTATCTATCTATCTATCTATCTATCTATCTATCTGTTTATCTATCTCTATCTATCTATCTATCTATCTATCTTTTTATCTATCTATCTAATCTATCTATCTATCTATCTATCTATCTATCTATCTATCTATCTATCTATCTATCTATCTTTTTATCTATCTGCCTGCCTGCCTGCCTGCCTGCCTGCCTGCCTGCCTGCCTGCCTGCCTGCCTGCCTGCCTGCCTGCCTGCCTGCCTGCCTGCCTGCCTACCTACCTACCTACCTACCTACCTACCTACCTACCTATCTATCTATCTATCTATCTATCTATCTATCTATCTATCTATCTATCTATCTATCTATCTTTTTATCTGCCTGCCTGCCTGCCTGCCTGCCTGCCTGCCTGCCTGCCTGCCTGCCTGCCTGCCTGCCTGCCTGCCTGCCTGCCTGCCTGCCTGCCTGCCTGCCTGCCTGCCTGCCTACCTACCTACCTACCTACCTACCTACCTACCTATCTATCTATCTATCTATCTATCTATCTATCTATCTATCTATTTATTGGATTTGTATGCCGCCCCTCCCCTCTTGGCTGGGATTAGTTACCTAGTTGTGAAGAGAATCTGGCTTTTCCATCGTTTGCCAGAAGGCCGCAAAAGTGGATCACATCACGGGTGGGTCCCACTTACCTTCCCTATTGGTTCACATTGCGACGGAAGTGTGTGTTTTGCCCCATCGCATTGTGTGAAACACCCGGAAATGACCCTCTACACATGCACAGAAGCCTTTGGGCATGTGCAGAGAGGTTTTTTTTTTTTTGGCAAGCCGCGGTGATCATTAAGTGTTGCAAAATGGTCACTATTTCCTTTTTTTCCCAGTGCCGTTGTAACTTTTGGATGGTCACTAAATAACCTATTGTTACCCTGGAAACCTTGCAGAAAACAGAAAGAACTGCTAATTCCGCCTTGAGTGAGATTTGTAGCTGGGCTCTCCGTACTCAACAAACCTGACCTCCTGACCACGAAATATTTGTTTTGTCTCATTCCAAGGTAACCCAGGAGCTGGAAAAGGGAGCCACCTGATTCAAACCAGTATCGGTTTGCCACGAGAACAATGGAAAGGAACAAAGGGGCTAAGGACGTGTTTGCACAGATCTGTGCCTGGAAGGAAACAGAATGAAAATAAAAAAAAAACTATCATGGGAAAGATGAGAAGGAAAGGAAGAGAAGCCGACTTGGCTCAGATGGGCTTGATCCGGAGCGCCCCATGAATAGGGAAAGAAAGGAGAGAGGCAGAAAAGCCAACGGGGTGTTGTGGTTAGCTCTGGCCCAGCTCCTGCCCCAAGGGCTGTGGATGTGGGGGAGACATCCACATGCTGCAGGCCCCGGTGGAATCTGCTGATGAAGGCTCCTCTGACCAAGAAGACATGAGTGACAGGGAGGAGGAGAGTATGGCAGACAGCTCAGAAGGAGATCAATTATCTCTCTCCTCCTCTCTCACTCTTTCTCTCTTGTTTTCTCTCTCTCTCTTGCTTGCTTTCTCTCTCACACACACTTTCTCTCTCTTGTTCTCTCTTGCTATCTCTCTATCCCTCTCTCCCCCCTCTTTCTCTCTCTCTCTCATTTTCTCTCTCTCTCGCTCTGTCTATTGCTCTCTCTCTCTCTTGTTCTCTCTTTCTCTCTCTTCCTTTCTTCTCTGCGGAGGCCAGCAAAGGTTTTTCTTATTTTGAATGTTCCGGGCAAGCTGGCAGGGGGATGGGGAGCACGTGCGCACACACTCATGGCCTGACATTTGAAATTACCTTTGCCTGCCTCTGCTGTGAGAAGAATGCCTGACCCGCCTCTCCTGTAGCCCCTTCGCTGACAGCCCGGGATGAAAGCGCTCTCGGCGAAGGGACTGCAAGAGGGGCCGGGCGGGTGTTCCCAAAGCCCTCGGAGCAGCTAGCGGCCAGATGAGGAGGATGAGAAGCCACTGCAGCCACCGCTGTGGGAGGAGCCGTGCCCCAAGGTGGGAAGCGGAGGAAGAGAAAGAGAGGCAGATCGGGCAGGGGGCAGAGGCGAGAAGCCAGGCGTTCGAAGGGGCCGGAGGTGCTGGGGGACGGGGCTGCCATGGCTCCTTATGCTGTCTTGAAAAAAGGTGCGCGGGGTTTTTTTGGGGGTGCGCGGCTGCGCAGCTGTGCACCTTAGAGGGTACATTGGTTGGCACTCTTGTTCATTGTTTCCTCCTGGGGAAAATTGCCTGGTAAATAAGAGTAGGAGCAAACTGGATTCAGGTGAGTAGGATGTAGGAGATGTAGGAGTAACAAGCAGAAGAAGGAGGGGATGAATTACTGCATGAGATGTTTGCAGAGGCTGTGAGCATCTTCGCCAACACAGGATGTTTGAATGCACTTCGGCTATATATTCTGAAATATTCCACCCTTTAAAGGAATCTTTTCTATCTGTCTGTAAACCTCCCAAGACTACTCAGCATGTTCATTCCTGTTGTGTTTAAAGCTATGTTTACAGAAATTGGTGCAGCTGCCCATATATCCGTATGGTTGCCAGATACTGTAAAGAAAAAAGGTGTTTTGAACTCTTTGCTACCAGAGGCTTATTTATATTTTATATTGGATTCATGGAAGGCCGGAGGGGTGGGGGAAATCACTCTTAGAGCCCCCTTCCCCCTTGCTGGCTGGAGAATAAGCAGCTTTGTTTCCAGTGAATTGGATCAAAGATGGAGGGATTACCCTAGGAGATTAGACTGGCAGTCGATTTTGTGAATTCGGGACCAGATCCTACCTCAAAACAGGAGCTGCACATTATATAGCTCATGAAAGTCAAACCTGGTGCACCAGTTGCAGCCCTATTTGGACAGGGAGTCATTGCTCACAGTCACTCATGCCCTCATCACCTCGAGGTTCGATTACTGCAACGCTCTCTACATGGGGCTACCTCTGAAAAGTGTTCGGAAACTCCAGATCGTGCAGAACGCGGCCGCGAGAGCCATCGTGGGGCTTCCCAGATTCGCCCACGTATCTACAACACTCTGTGGCCTGCATTGGCTGCCGATCAGTTTCCGGTCACAATTCAAAGTGCTGGTTATGACCTTTAAAGCCCTACATGGCATTGGACCAGAGTACCTACCGCACAAATCCCAGCGACCGATAAGGTCCCACAGAGTTGGCCTTCTCCGGATCCCGTCGACTAAACAATGTCGTCTGGCGGGCCCCAGGGGAAGAGCCTTCTCTGTGGCGGCCCCGGCCCTCTGGAATCAACTCCCCCCGGAGATTAGAACTGCTCCCACTCTCCTTGTCTTCCGTAAACTACTCAAGACCCACGTATACCGCCAGCCATGGGGGATTTGAGACATCTTTCCCCCAGGCTCTGTATAATTTATGTTTGGTATGTATGTGTTGACTGGTTTTAATATAATAGGGTTTTAGTTATTTCTTTTAATATTAGATTTGTGCCACTATAATATTGTTTTTGTGTTGTGCTGTGAGCCACCCCGAGTCTTCGGACAGGGGCAGCATACAAATCTAATAAAATATTATTATTATTATTATTATTATTATTATTATTATTATTATTATTATCACAACATTTTCCTTTTCTTTTTTTTCTTTTTTAAAATTTCCCCCCCCGCTATATAATATAATTTTATTGATTTTTTAATTTTTTTTACAAAAAACAAAACAAAAAGCATAAAGTGTACCATCACCAAAGAGAAAAAAAATCCCTTCACCAGGGAAGATTCAATTTTGTATCCTTCATTTGCTTTGTCTCTGAGTTACATTGTTCATTCTTTATAGAGTGATTGAATTTTATTTCTTACATTTGCATCGCTTACTGATGTTGTTAATATATAATTTTTAACCTTCTCCCACCGCCTCATTGTTGCTGCTAATTTCTCTTCATTATAATTATGTAGTCTAATTTCCATAATTTCATAGTGAATGTGATCCGCCGTGTATTTGCACCAATTTTTTATCGTCCATTTATTGTCATCTTTCCACCCAAGCACTATAGTTGCCTGGGCGCTTTCTATCGCTGCAATTTTGATTTCTTCATATTCTTTTACCTCCCTATTTTTTATCAATAATGCTGCTTCCTTAGTTATTTTCCAATTACCATTCGTAATTTTATTCACTTCCATTTGTATTTGTTTCCAAAATTTTTGAACTTTATTACATTCCCAAAACATATGCATAAATACTCCTTTTTCCAACATTTTCCTTTTCCATATGTGCTCCCCCCCCCTGAAATTCTTCAGGGGTTAAACACCATAGAATGATGATGATGGTGATGTTTGCCCATCGTGTTCAAAGAGGATCTTGACATCTAACGGGTTGTGGCCTGTCCACGATGTGTCTGCCGGTGGCTGGTGGGGCCTCTACGGGCATGAAATGTTCTGCCACATGTTTGGCAGACATGTGTGGGCATCATTGTGGCAGCATGTTCAGCTCTGGCTTTGCGGAGTGCTCTCTTCTCTTCTGCTGTGAATGTTCTTCTGGCCTCTGATGTCCGGCAGCCTTGATGGATCAGGACGTACCATGTCAGTCGATCTTGTGCCAGGGGAATATCAGGATTGGAATGTGGTTATTGGAATAACCATAGAATAACAGGATTGGAAAAGACCCTGAAGACATTCCACCTTCATATGCAAATAAACATACAAATATCTAACTTTTATTTTATAAACTAAAACCCAACAGGACCGACACAGACTTCAGAGGATAATCAGAACTGCAGAAAAAACAATTGCTGCCAACCTGCCTTCCATTGAGGACCTGTATACTGCACGAGTCAAAAAGAGGGTGGGAAAAATATTTACTGACCCCTCGCATCCTGGACACAAACTGCTTCAATTCCTACCCTCAAAACGTCACTACAGAGCACTGCACACCAAGACAACTAGACACAAGAACAGTTTTTTTCCAAACACCATCACTCTACTAAACAAATAATTCCCTCAACACTGTCAGACTTTCTACTAAATCTGCACTTCTATTCTACTAGTTTTTCTCATCATTCCTTTCACCCATTTCCTCCCATGTTGACTGTATGACTGTAACTTGTTGCTTATATCCTAAGATTTTTATTAATATTGCTTCTTCATTGCTTATTCGACCCCTATGACAATCATTAAGTGTTGTACCACATGATTCTTGACAAATGTATATTTTATTTTATGTACGTTGAGAGCATATGCACCAAGACAAATTCCTTGTGTGTCCAATCACACTTGGCCAATAAAAATTCTATTCTATTCTATTCTATTCTAATAAATTTCTCTTATCTTTCAACGTTTTGAACTAAAAATCCCATTGATTTTTAAAACTATTTCAATACCGACACTCAAAATAAATCACTAAATAAATAAATAATAAAATAAAAAATAAATATTTCGACCAGAAACTGATTCCGACAACATTACTCTTTTTACCTGTTTTTTAAACCTAATAAACCAACGATTTTCACTATATTTTCACAATTTAATAATTCATTTTATCTCAGATTAATCAAGCTATACTTTTTTCTTTTTCAATACTTATTACATAGATATAAATATATTTTATTTTCTTTATTCGCTCTTTGTTTTTTCATTACTGATATATTACTGATACACCCAATAATATACCAATATACTTTGTCGTATCTCCTGATAACTTCTGCTATTTACGCAGATTTTCCCCTCTACCCTCCCCTATTTATTTAACTTTTTTTACTCCTTATACTTTTCTTTTCCTAAATATTTGATATAATTCTAATCTTATTTTTCTACTTACTTTTCTACAAATACGTCTTCCACTATTCTTACTAACATTTATCATCCTTATAGGTTCTAATTAACATGATAAGATGCATAAATGAATTATTGATAGTAATAAGATACAAATGTGAATATTGATTTTTTTTTACATTTTGTTACATATACAGTGGTACCTCATGATACGAACTTAATGGGTTCCAGGAGGAGGTTCGTAAGGTGAAAAGTTCGTAAGATGAAACAATGTTTCCCATAGGAATCAATGTAAAAGCAAATAATGCGTGCAAATCCTTCAGGAAAATCCCAAACTTTAGAAGGGAGGCGAAGAGAGGGCAGGGAGGAGCAGCTAAAGGGGGCGGGTGGAAGAAGCAAGGCTAGGCTAAAGGGTGAGTGGGAAGGAAGAAAGGCAAGGGGGGCGCCCCTCCCTTTTCTTTCTTCAAAAGACACCCTTTCAGTGCCTCTGCAAGCACACTGTTCTCCTACTTTTTTAAATGCAAACTCTTTCCCCCTCCAAGCCGCCCCTCCCTTTTCTTTCTTAAAAAGACACTCTTTCAGTGCTTGCAAACACGCTGTTCTCCTAGTTATTTAAATTGAGTCTTTTCCCCCTCGAAGCTGCCCCTCCCTTTTTTTTCTTCAAAAAAAGGGGGGGGGGAAAGAAACCCCTTCATCCCAGCAGCAGCGGCTTGGGTTCGTAAGGTGAAAATAGTTCGGAAGAAGAGGCAAAAAAATCTTAAACACCGGGTTCGTATCTTGAAAAGTTTGTTAGAAGAGGCGTTCGTAAGATGAGGTACCACTGTATTCTGAAATACAATATCATGTAATAAATACCCTTACCCTTTTTGAATCTATGTACCCCCCACTCCCCTCCCCCATTTACCCTTTGTTAATTAATAAACTTCATTTTTTTTAAAAAAAAACATACAAATAAGGTGTACTGTGCTCTGTCTAGCATGGCAAATGAGCAGCAATTAACTTCCAATTAAGGCTCAGACACAGAGTGTTGAAATGAAATCTATTGTACAAGCAGCTTTGTTGAAAAACGCAATTTAGAACAAAGCAATGTCCTTCAGCTGTCACAATTCAAAGTGAGTGGTAGAATTGATGAGCAAGGTTTCAAAACAAAGTTTCCAAAACAAGATTACTCACAGAGTTCTTAACACTTAACAGTTCAGAACTGCAGAAAGATATGTTTATATGAAAGGCAAAAACTCTTAACATGCTCCTTTTCTTTGAAGGGTTAAATGTTGATTTTCTGCAAAGGGAACCTCCCAATCTCCTCCTCTTTTATACACTCTGGGAGTATAGACTGTGCACAGCTGTACTCAAATCCTCCTTCTGAGCCCGCCTAACTGCTCTTGCCTCCCTGGCATCCTTCTCACTCTTGCATCCAGGATAGGGTCTCTCACTTCCTCTTTCTCATCAGGCCCAGGAAAAGCCCTAGTTGGGATTCTGTAGCTTCTGCAGGACCCTCACCCACTATCTCTCCCTCTCCTCCTCACTGTCCGACTCCTCTGGCAGCCTATTTCATCTTAAAAAAATCTTTCTGGAATTCTTAGAGTTTATTAGAAATTCTTCAGGAATTGCTTCCAAGTTCATGAAGTTAATCTGAATTTAAGTTTTGGTTAGGGGGGGAAAAAGGCACATCCAGGTTATCATATATGGTGGACATGTATGGAAGATTAATACTATTGTTTAGTCTTACAAACTTTTCACCTTACAGACCTCGTCCCGGAACCAATTAACTTTGTAAGACGAGGTATTACTGTATTAGAAATTGTAGAAAATGTATTCAAATTTTTCATATTGTTAATATAGGTGCATTATCCTTTTTTATTCTTTTTTTCATTTTAGATTAATGTTAATCTTTCTTTTTAAATCAGATACAATTTAGTTGTTAGATTTTTAATTTGCTATGCAAGATGTTTTTAGGCATATACACTGTTAGATATCAAGGTACGAGTGTATTTAGGGATACGATTGAGCATGATGATATATGTGTTTTCATTTATGTGAGTTTTAAGCTGCAGAAAAATAAGCTTTATACAAAAAAAGAGAGAGATTCCACCAGCTGCCTACGTTGGCTGTGTCCTTTTTTTGCACAGGTCAGATTTACAAGCCGCCAGGCACAAATGCTTCACGCTCCTTTCATCCCCCCACACAAAAGCTCAGTGGTGTAACATTTGAACACAAGTCAGCAGTGATTTATCTGCAAGGAGCCTTCAGAGCTAACTCAGCCTTACAGCTCCCGGGAATGGGAGTCGGTGCCTGTCCATCCGAGTTTTCGAGTGGGAGTTTGAGACACTCTCTCCGCAAGGTGGAAAAATTACTTATGCCACCCAAGTGGTGAAGCCAAGGAGCGTGAAGTCATTTGGGGTCCTTCTCCCCTGTTTACATCTATTATCACTAAATTCATAGACAGGTGCAATGGCTTGCCGTGGGGCTGATTCAGCGATGGGCGTGGCTTATTTTGTGGGTGTGGCTTGATGGTCACGTGACCAGGCAGAAGAAGTGGAAATTTGGCCTTGATTGGAAACAGAAGAATAAAACTTTGGTCTTTTGTGTTCTAGTCTGCTGGAGAAAAAGAAGGAAGGGAAGAAAGAAAAAGATAAAGGAAGGAAAGAAAGAAGGAAGGAAAAGAGAGACAGGAAAGGAAAAGGAAAGAAAAAGATAAAGGAAGGGGGAAAAGGAAGGAAGGAAGGAGGGAAGGAAAGAAAAAAGAAAGAAGGATGGAAAGAAAGAAGGAAGGAAAAGAGGGACAGGGAAGGAAAAGGAAAAAAAGAGAAAGGAAGGAAAAAGGGAGGAAGGAAGGAATGAATGGAAGAAAGAAAAAAGCATGGAAAGAAAGAAGGAAGGAAAAGAGGCAGGAAAGGAAAAGGAAAGGAAAAGAGAAAGGAATGAAAAAGGAAGGAAGGAATGGAAGAAAGAAAAAAAAGAAAGAAAGAAGGAAATAAAGGAGGAAGGAAAAGAGAGACAGGAAAGGAAAAGGAAAGAAAAAGAGGAAGGAAGGAAAAAAAGGAAGGAAAGAACGAAAAAAAGGAAGGATGGAAAGAAAGAAGGAAGGAAAGAAAGAAAGAAGGAAGGAAAGAAAGAAAGAAAGAAGGAAGGAAAGGAAAAAAAGAAGGATGGAAAGAAAGAAAGAAAAGAGAGGAAAGGAAAAGGAAAACAAGAAAGGAATGAAAGAGAAAGAAAGAAAGAAGGAAGGAGGGAAGGAAGGGAAGAAGGAAAATTTCCTCGTAATATTGTGGGCTTTTCTTCAGCCTCATTTTGTTTGTTTTAGGCAAACGGCCACTGGCTTTCTCGGCGTGACTCCCACACAGGGGTGCCTATTGTGTGCCAGGCCTTGAATGGCGGTGGGAGGGGAATTGGGGCCTGGAAGACTCCTCGGGGGGCCGTTTCTCCAAAGGCTGCCCCATGAAGGTGACATTCTTGCTGCCAGGAAATCGCGGCTTAACCCTTAGCAACAACATTCCTTAATGACTTGGAAGGGACTTTTTTTTTTCAAAAGAATGTGCCACAAAGGTTGGTTCATTAATGCCGTCCCTCCATTCCACATTAATTAAATTGTAATTTAGGCAATCATGGCTCTTGTAATAACCTCCCCTCCCTTTGGGGTAAGACGCGGGACAGCAGAAGCCTCCGTAATGGAGGAGGCTGCAATGTCAATGGAAATGAACGGTGGTTAGAAGGAGGGGTCCATCTCTGCAGTGGCATGGATGTCAGCAAGCCCTGGCTTCTTTTATTAAAAGGGGGGGAAAAATAAAGGGAAACAACTTAAACACGAGGAGGGTGCAAGGAATTTGGTTGTACATAAAAAAATGCATACCTGATTTGACAATCCTCAACGTAGGAGCACAAATAACAACAACAACAACAAGTCCTCGGAGAGGAGCAGCATACAAATCTAATAAACAAACAAACAACAACAACAGAGTTGGAAGGGATCTTGGCGGTCTTCTAGTCCAACCCCTTGCTTAGGCAGGAAACCCTACACTACTTCAGATGGTTATTCAATCTGCTTAAAAACATCCAGTGTTGGGACTGGATAGAAAAACTAGAACAGAAACTGAACACCATTAAACTTAACAACAGCAACAACAAACCTCAAAGAACACAAAAAGAACAAACTGTCTGGACCGGAACTCACTGCTCACAGTCACTCATGCCCTCATCACCTCGAGGTTCAACTACTGTAATGCTCTCTACATGGGGCTACCTTTGAAAAGTGTTCGGAAACTTCAGATCGTGCAGAATGCAGCTGCGAGAGCAATCATGGGCTTCTCTAAGTATGCCCATGTTACACCAACACTCCACAGTCTGCATTGGTTGCCAATCAGTTTCCGGTCACAATTCAAAGTGTTGGTTATGACCTTTAAAGCCCTTCATGGCATCGGACCAGAATATCTCCGAGACCGCCTTCTGCCGCACGAATCCCAGTGACCGATCAGGTCCCACAGAGTGGGCCTTCTCCGGGTCCCGTCAACTAAACAATGTTGGCGGGCCCCAGGGGAAAAGCCTTCTCTGTGGCGGCCCCAACTCTCTGGAACCAGCTCCCCCCAGAGATTAGAACTGCCCCTACCCTCCTCGCCTTTCGCAAACTCCTTAAAACCCACCTTTGTCATCAGGCATGGGGGAACTGAGATATCTCCCCCGGGCCTATACAATTTATGTATGGTATGCTTGTGTGTATTTCTGTTTAATAATGGGTTTTTTTAATATTTTAAATTGTAAATTATTAGATTTGTTATAAACTGTTTTTATTGTGTTGTGAGCCACCCCGAGTCTCCGGAGAGGGGCAGCATACAAATCTAATAAATAATAATAATAATAATAATAATAATAATAATAATAATAATAAAGTGGGGGAAGAGAGGAGAGGGGATGAAAGGAACTACAGCTCCAGCTCTGGAATATGGGACTGACTTTCTCAAGAACACCAGTAAGCCGATGATACCCAGCTTTACATCTCCACCCCATGTCCAGTCAGCGAAGCAGTGGAAGTGATGTGCCGGTGCCTGGAGGCTGTTGGGGCCTGGATGGGTGTCAACAAACTCAAACTCAATCCAGACAAGACGGAGTGGCTGTGGGTCTTGCCTCCCAAGGACAATTCCATCTGTCCGTCCATTACCCTGGGGGGAGAAACATTGACCCCCTCAGAGAGGGTCCGCAACTTGGGCGTCCTCCTCGATCCACAGCTCACATTAGAGAAACATCTTTCAGCTGTGGCAAGGGGGGCGTTTGCCCAGGTTCGCCTGGTGCATCAGTTGCGGCCCTATTTGGACCGGGAGTCACTGCTCACAGTCACTCATGCCCTCATCACCTCGAGGCTCGACTACTGTAACGGTCTCTACATGGGACTACTGTACCTTTGAAAAGTGTTCGGAAACTTCAGATCGTGCAGAATGCAGCTGCGAGAGCAATCATGGGCTTTCCCAAATATGCCCATGTCACACCAACACTCCGCAGTCTGCATTGGTTGCCGATCAGTTTCCGGTCACAATTCAAAGTGTTGGTTATGACCTATAAAGCCCTTCATGGCACCGGACCAGATTATCTCAGGAACCGCCTTCTGCCGCACGAATCCCAGCGGCCAGTTAGGTCCCACAGAGTGGGTCTTCTCCGGGTCCCGTCAACGAAACAATGCCACTTGGCGGGACCCAGGAGAAGAGCCTTCTCTGTGGCGGCCCCGGCCCTCTGGAACCAACTCCCCCCAGAGATTAGAATTGCCCCTACTCTCCTTGCCTTTCGTAAGCTACTCAAAACCCACCTCTGCCGCCAGGCATGGGGGAATTAAGACTTCTTCTCCCCCTAGGCTGATACAACTGTATGTATGGTATGTTTGTACGTATGTTGGTTTTATACATTTAAGGGGTCTTAAGTTAGTCTTTTAGTATTGGATTTTTTACTGTACATTGTTCATGATTGTTGTTAGCCGCCCCGAGTTTTCGGAGAGGGGCGGCATATAAATCCAATAAATGAAATGAAATGAAATGAAATGAAGCCACCGTCAAATAAGCTTCATTTATTTATTTATTGATTGATTGATTTTTATGCCGCCCTTCTCCTTAGACTCGGGGCGGCTTACAACATCTTAGCAATAGCACTTTTTAACAGAGCCAGCTTATTGCCCCCACAATCTGGGTCCTCATTTTACCCACCTCGGAAGGATGGAAGGTTGAGTCAACCTTGAGCCGGTGATGAGATTTGAACCGCTGACTTTCAGATCTACAGTCTGCTTCAGTGGCCTGCAGTATAGCACTCTACCTGCTGTGCCACCTTGGATCTCTAATAATTACACTAACTTTAATAATTTTGTTACAATGAAACAACCTTTAAAGTTTTCGCTTTAATTAAATAAGCATTTTTCATTTTGTTATTATAGTACTCTAATCATTATTTTAAAAAATTATTTATTTATTTGTTTGTTTGTTTATTTATTTATTTGTTTATTTATTCATTTATTTATTGGATTTGTATGCCGCCCTTCTCCGCAGACTTGGGGCGGCTAACAACAATGATAAAAAACAACATGTAACAATCCACTTTATTTATTTTATTTATTTATTTATTATTTGGATTTGTATGCCGCCCCTCTCCGAAGACTTAATAAAACAACTAAAAACCCTTATTGTAAAAACCAAACATACACACAAACCTACCACACATAACTTGTAATGGCCTAGGGGAAGGAATATCCTAACTCCCCCATGCCTGGCGACAAAGGTGGGTCTTGAGTAATTTGCGAAAGACAAGGAGGGTGAGGGCCGTTGATTCCAGAGGGCTGGGGCCACCACAGAGAAGGCTCTTCCCCTGGGGCCTGCCAAACAACATTGTTTGGTCGACGGGACCCGGAGAAGGTCAACTCTGTATTTATCTCTTTTTTAAAAAAATCCCTATTAGTGGTCTGCGGGACTTAAAATTATGAATTAGGTTCCGTGACATTTAAAATTATGAACGTGGTGGTCCGCGGGATTTAAAATTATGACCTCGGTGGTCCCTGAGATTCAAAAGCTGGGGGAACCCCTGATGTATAGCAATGTCCTTATTTTACAATGGAGCTGTCAAATTTCACCAAAAGATATTGTATTTCTCAGCAGCGTCTCTATGGGGATCTATTGGGAAGGGACGTGGTCGTCCATCTTTCGCGTTTTTCGCTACACTTGGAATATTTTTTACTGACAACCGATTTTCTTTCAGACATCCCAAACTCAGCTTGACAGCATCATAACACTCTACATTTATGAACAATTTATTATCTGCTGCTCTACGGCACTCTTCAGGGCAGTGCAGAAAATTTATGACCGTTGGGTTAGTATTTAATAACGAGACTTTATTCCACCATAGAACACAATCTGTCAAGTTAAACTTAAATGAATATTTAACCAGCAGTTATGAGAAGCCCAAGGGGGGGTGGGGGTGGGGGGGAGGAAGGCAATTTCCAGGCTCTTCATTAACAGTAAATTAGTGATTTTAAAGGGCCCCAGGGGTGCTTTGACTCTATTCAGACTGCTGTTAAATCAAGAGTTGTTATGGGTGAGCAGCTATTGAGACTGAGTTAAATTGTAAAGCAAGACATAGAAATAACTCCGGAATTTTACTTACTGGGAATTACTAACCAGACCTACAAGAAAGAAATTTTATATTTAGTTATACATATTTTGACCGCGGCTAGGATAATATATGCGCAAAATTGGAAAGGGGAAGATATCCCCAAAGAAGAAGAAGTTATTAAAAAAAATATTGGATTGCGCTGAAATGGATATGATGACAAGATGGTTAAAAGATCAAGAAGATACGGAATTTTATGAAACATGGAACAAAGTTTATATATGGATTAATAAGAAGAAACAGTAAAAGGTTAAAATAAACGAACAAATAAATGAGTGAACTGTTTTTGTAGAGATAAGATTTATATGTTATATTAAAATTAGTTAGAATATGATTTTAGAAGTATATTAGAATTAGTTTATATATGAAGAACTATTATGAGAAGAATTTTAAAATTATATTAGAATTAGTTTATATATGAAGAACTATTATGAAAAGTTAAACAAATTATTTCTTTACATTTATAACAATGAATTGAATTCAAATATGTATTCTTTTTTCTGTATTTAAATTTATACTTTTGAAGTAAGCGGGGAAAATACAACCCTATTTTTATGTTAAATGTATGTTTGTCTGTTTGTTCATTTTATGAAAATCAATAAAATTTATGGGAAAAAAAAGAATACTGTTTTTGAACGTAACTGGGATATGAACTAACATCTCATGTTGAGACCCTGGAAATAACACTACTCTATGTGCAGGTCAACCTTCTTTCTTCCCTCCTCTCGCCATGATGCAAAGAAAGATATTTTTTAAAAAATAAATAAAAATTTAAATATGATCGAAACATTTAAATATGTTGAAGGGTTAAATAAGGTCCAGGAGGGAAGTGTTTTTAATAGGAAAGTGAACACAAGAACAAGGGGACACAATCTGAAGTTAGTTGGGGGAAAGATCAAAAGCAACATGAGAAGATATTATTTTACTGAAAGAGTAGTAGATCCTTGGAACAAACTTCCAGCAGACGTGGTAGATAAATCCACAGTAACTGAATTTAAACATGCCTGGGATAAACATATATCCATCCTAAGATAAAATACAGAAAATAATATAAGGGCAGATTAGATGGACCATGAGGTCATTTTCTGCCATCAGTCTTCTATGTTTCTATGTTTCTAAAATGAACTTTATTTATAATACACAAAACACAAACAACAAAAACACAAAAGACATTGAAAATAAAATGGGACAATTTGTGATGTGCCTGTAATACAACTCCAACAGTGCTTATTTTCTATTAAACAGATTATATTTACATGATATACATCAAATCTTAGCAATGATTTTATTGAAGGATCTCTTTTTCTTTCCCTTCCTTCCTTTTTTTATTCTTTTTTATGAGCAATCCTCTGACATTTGGTCTCAAAATTGTTCTGCCGGTGTGTTTCAACCGCCCATAATTACAGGGTAATTAGTCCAGGAAGACACACACCACAGGATAAAAGGAAAACCCAAAAGTTTTTAAAAACAGAAAAACAGAAACAGCTCCCTTTTTAAATGTCAAAGGGATTTTCTGGTACACACAAGGCACAGGGTAAATGTAGTCCAATTGCTCATCCAATAACTGGGAAATTGAGTCCAATTCTAAAGTCCAGAGAGTCCACACACAATCTTGAACAGCACAAAAACCACGATCTTGACAAAACAATGAATCAGATAAACTGCCATGAGGCTAAAACACCAGGCTGCACTTTTATCTGTAGCACTAATTACAGCAGCCCCACCCAACCACAGGTGGCCTCATTTTCTCTTGTAATAATCCTTCAGTTGTTGTCTCCTATGCATCACTCTACGCATGCGTGGATGTGTCATTAATTCTTGTTCAGAATCTAGGGATGGTACAGATGATTGATCTCCTCCTGGGCTGTCTGCCAAACTCCCCTCTTCCCTGTCACTCACACTTCCTTGGTCAGAGGAGGCTTCATCGGCAGATTCCATCAGGAGCAAAACAGGCCTGCGGCATGCGAATGTTTTCCCCACATCCACCTGCACATTCCTTGGGGCAGGAGCTGGGCCAGAGCTAACCACAACACCAAATTTTCTAACATTTATTAATGCTCCGTTTTTTTTGCTTTTTCCTTTTTTCCATCCAATCATAGAACCTGTCCCAACAGTTAGTATACTCTAGTTAGTTAGGCTACACACACTGCAGTGTTTCTGCACACACTGTTATTTTTTTGATTATATCTTCCTCCCTGGGCATAATTTCATTTTTCCAATATTGTGTAAGCACTATTCCCGCTGCTGTCGGTATATGTAGGATTAATTACAGTTTATTTTTAAAATCAAAATTTTCATTTTTTAAAAAAATATTTTATTTACAAATATATACTAAATACATAAAAAACATATAGTTACGATTAACAATAAAAAAGCAATAATAACATAAGCAATAATAATACACTTTGCATCATTTTTTGATGCAAATAAAGATATTGAGACTGACAGACAGAAGACAAGGAAGAGCAACAAAGACATTTAGAGCAGTGATTTTCAACCTTTTTTGAGCCGCGGCACATTTTTTACATTTACGAAACCCTGGGGCACATTGAACGGGGCGGGGGGGGGGCTAAAAAAAGTTTGGACAAAAAGTTCTCTCTCTCACTCTCTTCCTCCCTTTCGCTATATTTCTCTCTCCCTCTTTCTCTCCCTTCCTCTTTCTTTCTCTCTCTCCATCCCTCTTTCTTTCTCTTCCTTCCTTCCTCTCTGTTTTGCTCTCTCTCTCCCTCCCTACCTCCCTCTGTGTCTTTCTCTCTCTCTCCTTCCCTCCCTCTCTTTCTCTCTCTTGCTTTCTTTCTCTCCTGCTCTCTCTTGCTTTCTTTTTCTTGTTCTCTTTCTCTCTCTCTTGTTCTCTTTCTCTCTTGCTCGCTCTTTCTCTTTCTTGCTTTCTTTCTCTTTCTTTCTCTCTCTCTTTCTTGCTTTCTCTCTCTGAGCCTCGCGGCACACCTGACCATGTCTCACGGCACACTAGTGTGCCACGGCACACTGGTTGAAAAACACTGATTTAGAGGACTGGAGCAGTGTTTCCCAACCTTGGCAACTTGAAGATATTTGGACTTCAACTCCTAGAATTCCCCAGCCAGCGGATGCTGGCTGGGGAATTCTGGGAGTTGAAGTCCAAATATCGTCAAGTTAGCAAGGTTGAGAAACACTGGACTTAGAGGCTAAACTACAAGCTGCATGACTGAGGAGTTAGATATTTCTAATCTAACAAAGTGATTTCCGGTGACAAATCGAAAAGGAGGCCTTCGTCTTTATCTGAAGTAAGACAAGTCAAGTTCGCTTTCTCACTGGTGCTGAATACCAGGGTTTACCTGGCTTGACCATCTCCGCCTCCTCCCCCCTCCTCCCTCCCCTCCCCCTCCTCCTCTTCCTCCTTTCTCCTTCCTTCCCCTCCTCCTTTTTAGATAAAACGGGCAGAAATCACAGCCAAGGAGCAAAAGTTCAAGTGCAGAAGTAGCCTGTGAAAATCTCTCTCCTGCGCACCATGTAATTGCACAAAACAAATAAAGATGTAATCTTCTTTGCGATTTAGAATAGGCTACACCTGTTTTTATAAGATTGGGGGGGGGGGGGGGTGGATGAAAAAATACATTTGTAACAGGATATCTGCCTTGAAGTCAGAGGCAGCCCAACAAAGGCTGAATTGTTTTACAACAGAATTTGCCATCCGAACCCGGAACACGGAGGCAGATTCCCTCCTCAATTTCAGCAGCACAAAAGAAAAATGCAGCATATATATTATCAAGTGAAATCAGATGAAAGCTTTCCTGTCAAAAAACCTTTTTAGTTCCTCAGCTAATACACATGAATATGCTCAGCTTCTAAATGTCTTTGATTTAATTTTACATCTGCCTTGCACATAAATAACTTTTTATACACTCCTGCAAATGATAGGCCTCTGTCATTCTCCAAACTGCAGGTTTCTTTTTAAAAAAATGTTACAGACTGATGTTACTGAAGCAAAGGCTGAAATATTAATAAATCTGCAGCTGTAGAATGATGGTATAGTCATTAAGTGAATGCCATCGTTGTTAAGCGAGACAATGATTTGCTGTGGGCGCAGGTTTGCCAAAAACTAGAAGTGCTGGTTTTTGAAAAAAACATTGCAAAATGTAATCTCTCTCTCTCTTTATCTATCTATCTATCTATCTATCTATCTATCTATCTATCTATCTATCTATCTATCTATCATCTATCTATCTATCTATCTATCTATCTTCTTCATCATTACTATTATCTATCTATCTATCTATCTATCTATCTATCATCGTCTGTCTGTCTGTCTGTCTGTCTGTCTGTCTGTCTGTCTGTCTGTCTGTCTGTCTGTCTGTCTGTCTGTCTGTCTGTCTGTCTATCTATCTATCTATCTATCTATCTATCTATCTATCTATCTATCTAACTATCATATCTATCTATCTATCTATCTATCTATCTATCTATCTATCTATCTATCTATCTATCTATCTATCTATCTATCTATCTAACTATCATCTCTATCTATCTATCTATCTATCTATCTATCTATCTATCTATCTATCTATCTATCTATCTATCTATCTATCTCTATCTGTCTGTTTGTTTGTCTGTCCGCCCATCAACAACAACAACAACAATAATAATAATAATAATAATAATTTAGATTTGTATGGCGCCCCTCTCCTTGACCTTTGAAAATATCCTAGATGGATATTTCCTAGGTGGAAAATATCCTTATCATTATATAATGATAAAAAAAAAAACAATTTAAAGCAGGCATTAAGAGTTCATTAGCTGATCCCTGAGTGAATGAGTCAGTCTTTCAGGTGCCACAAAACAGTGTGTTTTAGCGGTAAGGAAGGCCTCATTAAGATATAATTTTCCCCGAAGATTTCAACTTGGGCTATAGATTTACTTGGGCTATAATTATATGCTTTCATTATTCAACTAAAACCTTTCTTGGCGATTTCCAAATCTTTTTTTTGCCCAGGAAAGAAAGAGAATGTACAGCAACACATACCGAACAGGTTGTATAAACAAATGCGACTGAGTTGTGAAACTTAAGACACGGGGACGTGATTGTAAATGCCACTTGCCTGAACAGAAATTATAATCTGATTTCCTTTTGTTGCTTGAATTCTGAGTATTGTGGGCTTGTCTCACCAGCTCTGAAATATAATAGAAACCACCAAGAGAATGACATCTTGCTTTGTAAAATGTGGACCATGGAGAACAAAGGAAGCAGAACTTGTGAGTTTCTTTCCCTTCTGGAAACACAATCTTCCGCGTCTCCAATATTGTTAAAGCAAACTTTCTTTGGCTAGGGGTGAACCATCCAACCTTCCCAAACAGTTTACAAAGAAAAGCAAATTTCAAAGGAGAGACTTGGTGGCAGCGATGAGACACCCTTCCCCATACCACTGCTCACAGTCACTCATGCCCTCATCACCTCGAGGTTCGACTACTGTAATGCTCTCTACATGGGGCTACCTCTGAAAAGGGTTCGGAAACTTCAGATCGTGCAGAATGCAGCTGCGAGAGCAATCATGGCCTTCCCAAGGTATGCCCATGTTACACCAACACTCCGCAGTCTGCATTGGTTGCCGATCAATTTCCGGTCACAATTCAAAGTGTTGGTTATGACCTATAAAGCCCTTCATGGCATCGGACCAGAATATCTCCGGGACCGCCTTCTGCTGCACGAATCCCAGCGACCGGTTAGGTCCCACAGAGTTGGCCTTCCCCGGGTCCCGTCGACTAAACAATGTCGTTTGGCGGGACCCAGGAGAAGAGCCTTCTCTGTGGCGGCCCCAACCCTCTGGAACCAGCTCCCTCCAGATATCAGAGTTGCCCCCACCCTCCTTGCCTTTTGCAAGCTCCTTAAAACCCACCTGTCATCAGGCATGGGGGAATTGAAATTTTCCCTTCCCCCTAAGCTTATAGAATTTATACATGGTATGCTTGTATGTATGATTGGTTCTTTAAATTGGGGTTTTTTAGATTATTTTTAATATTAGATTTGTTTACATTGTCTTTATTATTGTTGTTAGCTGCCCCGAGTCTCCGGAGAGGGGCGGCATACAAATCTAATAAATAATAAACAAACAAACAAACAAACAAATAAATAAATAAATAAATAAAATAAATAAATACAAGCCAGATACATTAAGTGTATATGATTTACTTTGGCAAATATCTTAATCAAGAACAGACCTAGTCATACACAGCGAAATCAGTCAATACATATACAATACTGTAAGACTTACTTGTTCAGCTTACAAATACATAAACCAGCATTTGAACACACAGTTCTTACTACAGCAGTCACAGAAAAATAACAGAGAAAATAGCAGAGTCAAAGAGAGAGAATCACACTTCTGGCTCCCTCTTGTGCCCATCCGTAACACTAACTCTTAAAGCAATAGTGTTCTAATGCATTTAAGCATACATTGTTGGTTTGTTTTATATATTGCCAAACCCAACCAGTTACAATAAAGAAATCAACTAGCTGTTGAATGGACCTGGAGTTTTGTTTTTCTTTTTCATGTTTTTAAAGTTTAGTTCATTTCTACCAATATTATAACAGATTTTGATATGACCCTTTATAGTTAATTTATTTTTGTTTGTTGATTTTCAGTAACAAAACTGTCAAAATAAATAAATATTCTCAGATTACACATATTTACATCTACTCAGATTTAGGGATAAATTGTAGTTTTATAGCTTTGTAAATGAGGAAAATCCAGAAACCTCTGCAACATTATTTGGGTTCTTCCCTCTGTTTGATGTTGCAGAGAAATCTCATCCAGGGTTGTTTTCAGAGATTTCATTTGGGTGTTTGACCGTAAATTTTTAAAACTGTCAGTGTAATATTCTGTATCAGGGAAGTGGAAGTATTTATTTCTTTTCCACTACAGTTCTATGAAAGCCATAATCCACTTTAGTTGTGGGCACATTCATCCGTTATAATATACTACTGACCAATTCATCTTTGCTAGTCATGCTTAAAATATTTACAATCTCCTTCAAACTCTACTTGTAGAAGCCGTGTTAAAGCAGTGTTAAATCTTTCCCAAGTCTTAGAGATGTACAAGTTACGTTTTAGGGCAAAATTTGGTTTTTGAGTATCCCCTCTCGATTTACTGTAACTAAAACTGCTTTATTGACTGTATGAAAGTTTTTGAAAAGCTAATCAATAGAAATCTTGAGGATAATAATGATAATGATAATGGTTATAATGTATAATATAATTAAGCATAAAGGTTTTATATGTTTTTAGTATTAGATTTGTTTCATTGGAATATTGTTTTATTATTGTTGTGAGCCGCCCCGAGTCTTCGGAGAGGGGCGGCATACAAATCTATTAAATAATAATAATAATGATAATAATAATAATTGTTAATAATAATTATTAATTATTATAAAGTTTTTGAAAAGCTAATAAATAGAAATCAATAGAAATCTTGAGGATAACAACAACAACAACAACAACAACGATAACGATAACAATAAGGGGAGGGGCGGCATACAAATCTAAATAATAAATGATAATGATAATGATAATGATAATGATAATGATAATGATAATGATAATGATAATGATAATGATAATGATAATGATAATGATAATTGTTGTTGTTGTTGTTATTATTATTATTATTATTATCCTCAAGATTTCTATTGATTAGCTTTTCAAAAACTTTATAATAATAAATAATTAATAATAATAATAATTATTATTATTATTATTATTATTATTTATTAGATTTGTATGCCGCCCCTCTCCGAAGACTCGGGGTGGCTCACAACAATAATAAAACAATATTCCAATGAAACAAATCTAATATTAAAAACATATAAAACCTTTATGCTTAATTCTTTATAATGATATCTAAAAAAATGTATCTAGGATTCTTTGAAGAGAAACATAGAAACATAGAAGACTGACGGCAGAAAAAGACCTCATGGTCCATCTAGTCTGCCCTTATACTATTTCCTGTATTTTATCTTAGGATGGATCTATGTTTATCCCAGGCATGTTTAAATTCAGTTACTGCGGTTTTACCAACCACGTCTGCTGGAAGTTTGTTCCAAGGATCTACTACTCTTTCAGTAAAATAATATTTTCTCATGTTGCTTTTGATCTTTCCCCAACTAACCTCAGATTGTGTCCCCTTGAGTGAGTTTATATCTGTTGTGTGCTTGTGTATTGTGGCTGAAGTTGAAATATTCATGGACAGGTAGCACATCGTAGCCGATAATTTTATGTACTCTCCTTAGGTCAGATTTCTAAATCATCTAAGCCCAAAATTTCAAGTCTAGTGGAATAAGGTATTCTGTTGTGAGCAGAGCAGTAGAGGACTCTTCTCATGAAATATCTCTGGATACGTTCAATTGTTTCTGTTTTGTCGGGCTCTCTGGTAGAATCCTCCCAAAAATTCACAGGTACAAATTTCAGACACACACACGTTTGAAAATTCAAAACAATGTTCTTTATAATGAAAATTCACTTAAACCAAGCCCTCTTTTGGTATAGCAAAGAGCCCTCGTCTCCAAACAAACTGGTAATTTGTACAAGTCCCTTATCAGTTCTGTGATACTTAGCTTGCAGCTGTAAGGCAATTCACAGTCCTTCTTCTTTCACAAAGTGAAACACATTTTGCTCTGGTTTAGTTTCAAAGTGGGGAAAAATCAGCACACAACAAGTCAAAGTCAGTAAAGCAGTCATGAAACACAACAAACGATCAGATAATCCTCCACAATGGCCAAACCCACAGGCTGCTATTTATAGCAGCCTCACTAATTACCACAGCCCCACCCAACCACAGGTGGCCTCATTTTCTTTGATAATAATCTCTCAGTTGTTGCTGCCTATGCATCGCTCTCCGCATGCGTGGCTGTATCATTAACTCTTGTTCTGAATCCAAGGAGGAGCTAGATAATTGATCTCCTTCTGAGCTGTCTGCTACACTCTCCTCCTCCCTGTCACTCATGTCTTCTTGGTCAGAGGAGCCTTCATCAGCAGATTCCACCGGGGGCAAAACAGGCCTGCAGCATGCAGCTTCCACAGTCCTTGGGGCAGGAGCTGGGCCAGAGCTAACCACAACAGTTTCTAAAAACCGAGTCTTCCAATTTTCAGTAAATGAATGTAGAATTTCCCGTCCCACTTCTGTATGTTTGAAATACACCAATGCTCTTTAGTACGTGTTTCTATCAACCACAGAGAATGCTCCAGTGTTTTCCCCTTGTTCTGGTTTGTACTATGCAGGCATCTGAAGTATTTATGCATAATGCTGCCCCTTAGTACCAGAAGGCTGAATTGTTTCCATCCCAAATTCAGCGAATTCAGATATATTGCTGATTCTGGGAAATGTGTAAAGTTGAATAAAGATATTGCCTCAGTCTATCATGCCATTTTATTAGCCATTTTATGCTTCATAGGCCCTTTTAATTAAAATCCACCTAACCCCAGGCACTACAGTATTCCAATATGGAATATTCTGAATAAGATATAATTCAGAAATAGAAGCTAAATAGCTTCTGGGGTTGCATTAAATTATACAAAGGTCTGGTTTTCAACTCAATAAAGGTGATTCTGCCCTCCTCCCCAACTCCTCTATTTCTCTTCATTGTGTCCCTTCTATGACCCCCCCCCCCCAATCAGTCAACAATGTCCGAAGAACAACAGTAAGAACTTTGTATATACCTCAACAGCCAAACCAGTAAAAGAGGAGGAGGAGGAAAAGTAGAAGGGGAAGATGGAGGAGGAGAAGGAGAAGGAAGAGGAAAGGGAGCAGAAGAAGGAGGAAGAGAAGGAGGAGGAGAAAGAAGCAGAAAAGAGAAGGTGGAGGAGGAGGAGGAGGAGAGGGGGAAATCAGAAGGAGAAGGGGGTGGAGAAGGAGGAGGAGGAGGACCAGGAGAAGGAGAAGAAGAAGAAGAAGAAGGAGAAGGACAAGGAGAAGGAGGAGAGCAAGGAGGAGGAAGATAAGGAGGAGAAGAAGAAGGAGAAGGAGAAGAAGGAGGAGGAGAGCGAGGAGGAGGAAGATAAGGAGGAGAAGAAGAAGGAGATAGAGGAGGAGGAGCAGGAGGAGGAGAAGAAGAAGAAGGAGGAGGAGAGCGAGGAGGAGGAAGATAAGGAGGAGGAGAAGAAGGAGATGGAGGAGGAGGAGGAGGAGAAGAAGGAGAAGGAGAAGCAGATGGAGATGGAGAAGGAGAAGAGATAGCCCTTCTTCTGTCTCTGGAATAGGGTTGATAGAGATGTCTGTAATATGGCAAATGATTTAGCTTTACTAGATAAGTGGTCAAAGCAATGGAAACTGCAGTTTAATGTTTCAAAATATAAAATGATGCACTTGGGCAAAAGGAATCCTCAATCTGAGTATTGTATTGGCAGTTCCGTGTTAGGAAAAACTTCAGAAGAGAAGGATTTAGGGTAGTGATTTCTGAGAATCTCAAAATGGGTGAACAGTGCAGTCAGGCGGCAGGGAAAGCAAGTAGAATGCTTGGCTGCATAGCTAGAGGTATAACAAGCAGGAATAGGGAGATTATGATCCTGCTGCATAGAGTGCTAGTGAGACCACTTTTGGAATACTGTTTCCAGTTCTGGAGACCTCACCTACAAAAAGATATTGATAAAATTGAACATGTCCAAAGATGGGCTACAAAAATGGTGGAAGGTCTTAAGCATCAAACTTAAGGACTTTTGAGTGCATGACAATAAGCCCAAATGCTAATTTCAGGGTTCAATAAAATAAAATAAAATAAGACAGAGTCTAATTTTCCGGGAAACAGGATAGTAGATAACTTTTCCAAATGTGTTTTTTTAGTATTAAAATACAAATGGTGCACATTAAGCTAAAACTTGAATTTAGACGGTTTTCTGTCTGTTTCAGGAATTTAATAGCTCTATTAGATAAATTGACACAATATGATGCAAAACCTGATACTCTCAAGTACTTAATAAATCCCTAGAGATTTCCTAATTTTCCTCCCTCCTGAAATCCTTCAATCGGAATTACATCAGACAAATTACATCAAAAAATAGAAAGCAGATTTGACTTGATTAACAATAGAGACGAGAAACAGTCTTAGGTTATACAGAGTCACGTGTTGTAAGCACAGCTGCTTCTAATTTTACATCCTGATTAATTAGTTTCAGAGGAAGAAAAACATTCCCAATAATTAGCTCCCCCCTCAAAACGTCTCTCTGATTTGTGTTCATGCCATGAACACGGCGCACATATTACGCTAGGTACAAATTAGCTTTTGTAATTGTGTTTTGCGTTTATTGAAATAAATTCAGTTAAAAGAAATGACAACTCTCATTTGCGCAGTTTACCTACATGAGCAGAATAGCTTAGAAGTAGAAACTGCTCTGCTTTCCTCTCACCCACCGATGTGTCCTGGGAAGAAGATCGGATGTTGTTGTCGTTGGCTCTGGCCCAGCTCCTGCCCCAAGGACTGTGGATGTGGGGGAGACATCCACATGCTGCAGGCCTGTTTTGCCCCCGGTGGAATCTGATGATGAAGGCTCCTCTGACCAAGAAGACATGAGTGACAGGGAGGAGGAGAGTGTGGCAGACAGCTCAGAAGGAGATCAACTATCTAGCTCCTCCTTGGATTCAGAGCAAGAGTTAATGATACAGCCACGCATGCGGAGAGCGATGCATAGGCAACAACAACTGAGAGATAATTATCAAAGAAAATGAGGCCACCGGTGGTTGGGTGGGGCTGTGGTAATTAGTGAGGCTGCTATAAATAGCAGCGTGTGGGTTTGGCCATTGTGGAGGATTATCTGATCGTTGTGTTTCATGACTGCTTTACTGACTTTGACCTTTTGTGTGCTGATTTTCCCCCGCTTTGAAACTAAACCAGAGCAAAGTGTGTTTCACTTTGTGCAAGAAGGACTGCGAATTGCCTCACAGCTGCAAGCTAAGTATCACAGAACTGATAAGGGACTTGTACAAATTACCAGTTTGTTTGGAGATGAGTGCTCTTTGCTATACCAAAAGAGGGCTTAGTTTAAGTGAATTTTCATTATAAAGAGGATTGTTTTGACTTTTCAAACGTGTGTGTGTCTGAAATTTGTACCTGTGAATTTTTGGGAGGATTCTACCAGAGAGCCCGACAGAACAGAGGTACTCTTAAAAGTCCCTGGACCAGGGCTGGATTCGCCCAAACTGATATCGACTTGCTGTTGACATCATGATAACGTCACCGAACTGGATTGGCCGTTGCTGATCTGTGGGCTCCGCCCTCTTTTTTGTGAATTTTTAATGATTTTAAATTTTTTTTGTTATTTTAAATTTCACCCCCTTCTGAGCATGCACTGTTCTGGCGCTGTGCATGCGGTCACCATCTGCTTTGCCTGGGTCTGAGGAGGAAGAAGAGACGAGGGATCCGGTCCTGGATGTACGGGTCAGAAGGATGCAGGGGAGTTAAGAGCAATTAAGTAGGCTCAGAAGGAGGAAGTGAGCACAGCTGTGCACAGTCTACACTCCCAGGGTGTATATAAGGGGAGGAGTTGGAAGATTCCCTTTGCAGAAAATCAACGTTTGATCCTTCGAAGAAATAGAGCACGATTGGAATTTTTACCTGTCGTTCAAACCTACCTTCATGGCATCGGACCAGAATATCTCTGGGACAGTGACCGGTTAGGTCCCACAGAGTTGGTCTTCTCCGGGTCCCGTCGACTAAACAATGTTGCTTGGCAGGACCCAGGGGAAGAGCCTTCTCTGCGGCGGCCCCGACCCTCTGGAACCAGCTCCCCCCGGAAATTAGAATTGCCCCCACCCTCCTTGCCTTTCATAAACTCCTTAAAACCCATCTCTGCCGTCAGGCATGGGGGAATTGAGACATCTCCCCCGGGCCTATACAGTTTATGCATGGTATGTTTGTGTGTATGTTTGCTTTTAATAAGGGTTTTTTAGTGATTTTTAAATTATTAGATTTGTTGTACATTGTTTTATTGTTGTTGTGAGCAGCCCCGAGTCTGCAGAGAGGGGCGGCATACAAATCTAATAAATAATAATAATAATAATAATAATAATAATAATAATAATAATAATAATACCTTGCTACAGTTCTGGACAATTCTGTCTGGTTTAACTGTCTGGTTTGGTGCTGCAACCCAACAAGATTGACACAGACTTCAGAGGAGAATCAGAAATGCAGAAAAAACAATTGCTGCCAACCTGCCTTCCATTGAGGACCTGTATACTGCACGAGTCAAAAAGAGGGCGGGGAAAATATTTACTGACCCCTCGGATCCTGGACATAAACTGTTTCAACTCCTACCCTCAAAACGTCGCTACAGAGCACTGCACACCAAGACAACTAGACACAAGAACAGTTTTTTCCCGAATGCCATCACTCTACTAAACAAATAATTCCCTCAACACTGTGAGACATTTTATTAAATCTGCACTTCTATTCTACTAATTTTTCTCATCATCCTTTTCCTCCCACTTAGGACTGTATGACTGTAACTTGTTGCTTGCATCCTAAGATTTTTATTAATATTGATTGTTTCTTCGTTGCTTATTTGACCCCTATGGCAATCATTAAGTGTGGTACCACATGATTCGTGACAAATGTATTTTCTTCTTTTATGTACGCTGAGAGCATATGCACCAAGACAAATTCCTTGTGTGTCCAATCACACTTGGCCAATAAATTCTATTCTATTCTAGGGTTAAAGTCTGCTGTGAGTAATTCTGTTCTTGTTTTGGAAGCCTCCCTTATCAACTCTGCCTCCCGTTCTGAACTTTGGCAGTCGAAGGACATTCCTTTGTTATAATTTGTGTGTTGCACCAAACCTTATTGTAAATAGACTCTTTCATTTGGAAACCTGGTGTCTGAGCCTTAATTTGAGGTTATGTATGTGTTGTATGGTTTTTAAATTGTTGGGGTTTTCTAATGTAATTTTATTATTAGATTTGTTCCATTGTTATACTGTTTTTATTATTGTTGTGAGCCGCCCCGAGTCTTCGGAGAGGGGCGGCATACAAATCTAATAAATTGAATTGAAATTGAATTGAAATAATTACTGGCCGTTTTCCATGCGAGACAGAACAGAACTTAGTTGAGAACTTGGGTCTCAATGTTCATCCTCGTAGAAAAAGATTCAAGCATCGCTTTTGCCATGAGTTGCTTTGGTGAGAAGAAGAGGGTGGGGGGTGGGAAGAAAATCTCCTTTTATTCAATTACTCCTTCACTTCCTTCAGTAATTCACAATGTGGAGAATTGGAACATCATTCAGTTATTTTATACCACGGCAAGCAAGCAAGAGAGTTAAGCCTTTTGAATGACAAGCGGCTGGAAGTTGAGGAATCAGTTGGAAGCAATTATGGATTGGTAGAGAAGGTGATTCAGGGCGATTGGTGGAGCAGAACTTCATGTTAAAAGAATTTGACTTACTCTGCAAGGAAAGTAATGGATGAAAGTTAGGTCAAGAGTTTTAATCAGTGGAATCTGGAATGCAAGAGGAACAGAGACGTTAAATGCTTCAAGGTTATGAAGAATGAGCAAAAAGCAAATTTACTGTATTTTCATGCAGAGGCCTCTTTAAAAAGACCCCTAAAAGTAAACTATACTTATCTTAAATAATCATCACTCTTTATTTCACTTTGTTGTATATTGTTGTGGTTATCTCTGGCCCAGCTCCTGCCCCAAAGGACTGTGGATGTGGGGGAGACATCCACATGCTGCAGGCCTGTTTTGCTCCCGGTGGACTCTGATGATGAAGGCTCCTCTGACCAAGAAGACATGAGTGACAGGGAGGAGGAGAGTGTGGCAGACAGCTCAGAAGGAGATCAATTATCTCTCTCCTCCTTGGATTCAGAACAAGAGTTAATGATACAGCCACGCATGCGGAGAGCGATGCATAGGCAGCAACAACTGAGAGATTATTATCAAAGAAAATGAGGCCACCTGTGGTTGGGTGGGGCTGTGGTAATTAGTGAGGCTGCTATAAATAGCAGCCTGTGGGTTTGGCCATTGTGGAGGATTATCTGATCCTTGTGTTTCGTGCCTGCTTTGCTAACTTTGACCTTGGTGTGTTGCTTTTTACCCGCTTTGAAACTAAAGCAGAGCAAAGGGTGTTTCACTTTGTGAAAGAAGAAGGACTGTGAATTGCCTCACAGCTGCAAGCTAAGTATCTCAGAACTGATAAGGGACTTGTACAATTACTAGTTTGTTTGGAGACGAGTGCTCTTTGCTATACCAAAAGAGGGCTTGGTTTAAGTGAATTTTCGTTATAAAGAACATTGTTTTGAATTTTCAAACGTGTGTGTGTCTGAAATTTGTATCTGACTTTTCGGGAGGATTCTGCCAGAGAGCTCAACAGAACATATATTATTTTATTTTCTATTTGTAGTCTACCAAGAGACTTGAGGAGTTGGGTAGCCCAGAAATTGCAACAACAACATAATTGCTCTGTCCCTATGATTTTACTGAAAGAGTAGTAGATCCTTGGAACAAACTTCCAGCAGACGTGGTTGGTAAATCCACAGTAACCGAATTTAAACATGCCTGGGATAAACATATATCCATTGTAAGATAAAATACAGGAAATAGTAAAAGGGCAGACTAGATGGACCTTGGGGTCTTTTTCTGCCGTCAGTCTTCTATGTTTCTCTATGTTTCTATGAACCCCCAAAGAAATATCTCTTGACCAAAGAACTCCTGTAAGGTCTGCACACTCCTAAATATTCATGGATGAAGACATTGAAGATTATTGGGCCCAAGATGGCGTCTTGTGGAACCCAGCTTCCCTTCAACACCAGCAGAATCTATAACAATAACAATAATAACAACAGAGTTGGAAGGGACCTTAGAGGTCTTCTAGGCCAACTTCCTGCCTAGGCAAGAAACCCTACAGACATATGGTTATCCAACATCTGCTTAAAAACTTCCAGCGTTGGAGCATTCACAACTTCTTGGAGGCAAGCTGTTCCACTGATCAACCATTCTTGACTGTCAGGAAATTTTAAATTCAATTCAATTCAATTCAATTTATTAGATTTGTATGCCGCCCCTCTCCGAAGACTCGTTGCTCCTCTCCTTGTTCAGCTTCCACCCGTTGCTTGTTGTTCTACCCTCAGGTGCTTTGGAGAATAGGTTGACTCCTCCTTCTTTGTGGCAGCCCCTGAGATATCGGAACACTGCTATCATGTCTCCCCTGGTCCTTCTTAGAAACATAGAAACATAGAAGACTGACGTCAGAAAAAGACCTCATGGTCCATCTAGTCTGCCCTTATACTATTTTCTGTATTTTATCTTAGGATGGATATATGTTTATCCCAGGCATGTTTAAATCCAGTTACTGTGGATTTATCTATCACGTCTGCTGGAAGTTTGTTCCAAGGATCTACTACTCTTTCAGTCAAATAATATTTTCTCACGTTGCTTTTGATCTTTCCCCCAACTAACTTCAGATTGTGTCTCCTTGTTCTTGTGTTCACTTTCCTATTAAAAACACTTCCCTCTTGGACCTTATTTAACCTTTTGACATATTTAAATGTTTCAATCATGTCCCCCCTTTTCCTTCTGTCCTCCAGACTATACAGATGGAGTTCATTAAGTCTTTCCTGATACGTTTTATGCTTAAGACCTTCCACCATTCTTGTAGCCCGTCTTTGGACCCGTTCAATTTTGTCAATATCTTTTTGTAGGTGAGGTCTCCAGAACTGAACACAGTATTCCAAATGTGGTCTCACCAGCACTCTATATAGCGGGATCATAATCCCCCTCTTCCTGCTTGTTATACCTCTAGCTATGCAGCCAATTCTTTTCATTAAACTAGACATGCCCAGTTCCTGCAACTGTTCTTCATATGTTTTAGCCTCCAATCTGTTGTGTATACTTCTGTTCAGTTTGGAGATTTTGAAGATTCTGATTCAGATAGTGTTTATGAATTAGTGGCAGGTCCTGATTTACAGGCAGAAGAACAAGGGACATGTGTCTTTTAACTGCAGTTTTATTATCCTGAGCTAATGCTGCCTAGCCATAAATCTTAAGATCAAGAAAGGAATGCTTGGAGAATGTTTTTTGTTGATTTATTATTAAAGACTGAGATAAAAGTGATTGCCTGCCGATGACAATGCAGTTTTGTAACAGAAGAGAGAGAAATAAAGATGGTGTTTTTTGCTTTATAAATCTCTGCATTCAGTAAGCCTTTATTGCAATTAACAGAGGCTCTAGTTGGATACCAGAACACAGTCCCCTAATCATCTTTGTTGCCCTTCTCTGCACTTTTATTTATTTATTTATGATTATTATTACTTATTAAATTTATATTTATATTTATATGTCGCCCCTCTCCGAAGACTCAGGGCAGCTTACCACATATAAAAGCAGTATACATCATGTTGTGGTTCGCTCTGGCCCAGCTCCTGCCCCAAGGACTATGGATGTGGGGGAGAAATCCACATGCTGCAGGCCTGTTTTGCCCCCGGTGGAATCTGATGATGAAGGCTCCTCTGAACAAGAAGACATGAATGACAGGGAGGAGGAGAGTGTGGCAGACAGCTCAGAAGGAGATCAATTATCTAGCTCCTCCTGGGATTCAGAACAAGAGTTAATCATACAGCGACGCATGCGGAGAGCGATGCATAGGCAGCAACAACTGAGAGATTATTATCAAAGAAAATGAGGCCATCTGTGGTTGGGTGGGGCTGTGGTCATTAGTGAGGCTGCTATAAAGAGCAGCCTGTGGGTTTGGCCATTGTGGAGGATTATCTGATCGTTGTGTTTCATGACTGCTTTACTGACTTGGACCTTTTGTGTGCTGATTTTTCCCCACTTTGAAACTAAACCAGAGCAAAGTGTGTTTCTCTAGAAGGCGAGGAGGGTGGATGGGGCAGTTTTTTCTAGAGTCTCAACATCCTCTTTGCAATGTGTCGACCAAGAGTCTAAGAACTCTTTCTCCCTCCTTCTGAATGGTTTGTCTTCCCGCTTTTCAATTCAATCTATTAGTTAATTAATTAATTGGATTTATATGCCACCAGTGACAATTAGCAGGACAAGGTCAGCCTGCCAGAGAGGAGGTAGCTCCGAGAGAGCAAAAGAGTGTCTGTCCTCATACCATCAGGTTTTCATTTTATCCCCTTCACCAAATACAGCTTAAAGGAAGAATGTGGGGTGGGGGGGGGAAGAGACCCAGAGGAATCAGATCAAAGGCGAGCTAACTTGAACGAGGCTGGACAAAAACCCTGCCAAGGTATGATGGACTTTTCACCAAATGTCAACATGGGCTGATTGAACAAACTGCAGGAGTTACCTAGCAAAAGTCAGCATCCAATTTGCAGGAGCTCTTAAACATTTCCAAGAAACAAATCAACGTCTAGGAATTTGATTAGATGGAATTTTGCACAGTGCCTTTGCCTTGCTGTGCAAAAGTGTGAGACCTCGGTTTTAATTTGTCACTTTTTTGCTGATGTTTTAAAGGCTTCTGGACACAGAAAACCAAAGCTGTCTTTAAAAGGCAGCAGAAATTAGCTGCACACGTTGTCCCATTCATAAATCTTCAGTGAACCAATTCCCATGTTTTGGGTGACTTTTTTCAAAAGACATTTTTATTTATTTATTTATTTATTTATTTATTTATTTTTTATTTTTTATTTTTTTATTTTTTTATTCATTCATTCATTCATTCATTCATTCATTCATTTATCTATTTATCTATTTATCTATTTATCTATTTATCTATTTATCTATTTATCTATTTGTCTATTTGTCTATTTGTCTATTTGTCTATTTGTCTATTTATCTATTTATCTATTTATCTATTTATCTATTTATCTATTTATCTATTTATCTATTTATCTATTTATCTATTTATCTATTTATTTATCTATTTTTTATTTTTTATTTTTTATTTATTTATTTATTCATTCATTCATTCATTTATCTATTTATCTATTTATCTATTTATCTATTTATCTATCTATCTATCTATCTATCTATCTATCTATCTATCTATCTATCTATCTATCTATCTATCTATCTATCTATTTATCCAATACACAAATACATAAGAATAAAATAAACATGAAGTAATATATATAAGGGTAAAAGTGAACTTAGAGGAGAAGATATATGAAAGGAAGAAAATATATATGAAATATGAGATAAAGGAAAGACAATTGGACAGGGGACGAAAGGCAGGCTATTGCACTTATGTACGCCCCTTACTGGCCTCTTAGGAACCTGGAGAGGTCAATTGTGGATAGTCTAAGGGAGAAATGTTGGGGGTTAGGGGTTGACACTTTTGGGTTCCACGCTTCGACAACTCGATTGCTAAAGTCATATTTTTTACAGTCAAGTTTGGAGCGGTTCATATTAAATTTGAATCTGTTGTGTGCTCTTGTGTTGTTGCAGTTGAAGCTGGAGTAGTCATTGACCGGTAGGACGTTGCAGCATATTATCTTGTGGGCAATACTTAAATCGTGTTTTAGGCGCCGTAGTTCTAGGCTTTCTAGGCCCAGGATTGTGAGTCTATTTTCATAGAATGACTTGATATAGAATAGAATAGAATAGAATTTTTTATTGGCCAAGTGTGATTGGACACACAAGGAATTTGTCTTGGTGCATATGCTCCTAGCGTACATAAAAGAAAAAGATACATACATTTGTCAAGAATCATGTGGTACAGCACTTAATGATTGTCATAGGGGTCAACTAAGCAATGAAGAAACAATCAATATTAATAAAAATCTTAGGATACAAGCAATAAGTTACAGCCATACAGTCCTAAGTGGGAGGAAAAGGATGATAGGAATTATGAGAAAAACTAGTAGTGTAGACTTAGTAAATAGTTTGACAGTGTTGAGAGAATTATTTGTTTAGCAGAGTGATGGCGTTCGGGGAAAAATTGCTCGTGTCTAGTTGTCTTGGTGTGCAGTGCTCTGTAGCAACGTTTTGAGGGTAGGAATTGAAACAGTTTGTGTCCAGGATGGGAGGGGTCAGTCAATATTTTCACCACCCTCTTTTTGACTTGTGCAGTCTACAAGTCCTCAATGGAAGACAGGTTGGCAGCAATTGCTTTTTCTGCAGTTCTGATTCTCCTCTGAAGTCTGTGTCGGTCCTGTTGGGTTGCAGCAGCAAACCAGACAGTTATAGAGGTGCAAATGACAGACTCAAGGATTCCTCTGTAAAACTGGATCAGCAGCTCCTTGGGCAGTTTGAACTGCCTGAGCTGGTGCTTTTCTGATGATGTTTTTGATGTTAGGTAACCATTTTGCAGCTGCGAGAGCCATCATGGGCTTTCCTAAATATGTCCATGTCACACCAACACTCCGCAGTCTGCATTGGTTGCCGATCGGTTTCCGGTCACAATTCAAAGTGTTGGTTATGACCTATAAAGCCCTTTGTGGCATCAGACCAGAATATCTCCAGAACCGCCTTCTGCTGCACGAATCCCAGCGACCAGTTAGGTCCCACAGAGTTGGCCTTCTCCGGGTCCCGTCGACTAAACAATGCCGTTTGGTGGGACCCAGTGTAAGAGCCTTCTCTGTGGTGGCCCCGACCCTCTGGAACCAACTCCCCCCAGATATCAGAGTTGCCCCCACCCTCCTTGCCTTTCCTAAGCTCCTTAAAACCCACCTCTGTCGTCAGGCATGGGGGAACTGAGATATTCCCTTCCCCCTTGGCTTATAAAATTTATGCATGGTATGTCTGTATGTATGATTGGTCTCTTAAATTAGGGTTTTTTAAATTAACTTAAATATTAGATTTTTTAATATTATCTTATTATTGTTTTTGGCCGCCCCGAGTCTACGGAGAGGGTCGGCATACACATCTAATTAATAAATAATAATAATAAATAAAATTTTAGGTCTTGAGATATGATAGAACCTAGAAATTTGAAGGTCTCTACTGTTGATACTGTGTTGTCTAGTATTGTGAGAGGTGGAAGGTAATATGCAGTTATGGAAGTAATATTCATTTACTAAAGCTTTCCTGATTGCTTAGCTCAGAATTCTTTATTGGCCAAGTGTGATTGGACACACAAGGAATTTGTCTTTGTTGCAGATGCTCTCAGTGTACATAAAAGAAAATGTAGATTTGTCAAGATCTATAATTTACATGGCCACAAAATGTCATTATTTATTTATTTAGCATATGATTTCAACTATCATTGTCAACATCTGGAATATTATTAGAATAGTATAATATATATATATATATATATATATATATATATATATATATATATATATATATATATATATATATATAAAAGGAGGGCAAGATTTCAAAAGCTGTAAGGGAAAAATTTCCCTAATAGTAGTAAACAGAAAACATCTATTGAATGATTTGACTTTCCATGTTGTGCATCTTCTCTCATTTTTGCATTCAACTATTGCTGAGCTAATATTTTAGCCCAGAACTAAAGTTGAGTGTATTGAACAAAAGGTTACATTATCCGAACATCAAAGACAACAATACATTAAAGATGGCCAATCTCAACCAGGCAATCTCCAAGTTGTGGCACCAGTCTTGGCGTTCCATGTATCTGGAGAGCAGATGTATTCAGAAATATGTTTTATAGTGGTTAAACATTAGGTACATGAAAGGCAGGAGAATGAATTGCCCTATCTGATAACAAATGACAGCAGAGTGATCAAAGTCATTCATAACTGATGGAAAAATCCAGCCAGGCTGTCAGAAAGAAAAATGTCTTGCGGCTATGATCTCCTACTATTTGAAAGACACCAGACAAGTTTTCATTGACAGCAGTGTTAGCATATGCACCGTCTCGCTGTGCTAATTACCATGATGTCACCCATCCATTGCTGATTAACAAAAGAAAGAAAACAGTCGAAACACTGCTCGCTAATTCTACTTACTGATAGTAAGTTCTGATTTTGCACACTCTTCTGTAAATTAAGAACGGTATCCACTGAAGTCTGAGCTGAGACTGAAGCAGGCGCCTTTAGAAAAGTTTGAGTCTGTCTTGAACAAATTGGGTATCAAAGCTGTTAGGACCATTTCTGAAAAGAACACAACAATTGGAGGCACAATTAAAATTAGTATGCCTCTTCTGGCAAGCTGGAGGAAATGATTTTATCAAAGTTCTTTTTTTCACTTTCTAATTTTTATTTATTATTTGTTATTTGTTATTTGTTATTTGTTATTTGTTATTTGTTATTTGTTATTTGTTATTTGTTATTTATTATTTATTATTTATTATTTATTATTTATTATTTATTATTTATTATTTATTATTTATTATTTATTATTTATTATTTATTATTTATTATTTATTATTTATTATTTATTATTTATTATTTATTATTTATTATTTATTATTTATTATTTATTATTTAGTATTTAGTATTTAGTATTTAGTATTTAGTATTTAGTATTTAGTATTTAGTATTTAGTATTTAGTATTTAGTATTGACTATTTAGTATTGACTATTTAGTATTGACTATTTAGCATTTAGCATTTAGTATTTATTTATTTATTCAATTTTTATGCCGCCCTTCTCCTTAGATTCAGGGCGGCTTACAACATGTTAGCAATAGCACTTTTTAACAGAGCCAGCATATTGCCCCCACAATCCGGGTCCTCATTTTACCCACCTCGGAAGGATGGAAGGCTGAGTCAACCTTGAGCCGGTGATGAGATTTGAACTGCTGACCTACAGTCTGCTTCAGTGGTCTGCAGTACAGCACTCTACCTGCTGCGCCACCCCGGCTCATTATTTGTTATTTGTTATTTGTTATTTGTTATTTGTTATTTGTTATTTGTTATTTGTTATTTGTTATTCGTTATTCGTTATTCGTTATTCGTTATTCGTTATTCGTTATTCGTTATTCGTTATTCGTTATTCGTTATTCATTAATTGGACTTATATGCCACCCCTCTCCGATATGGCAGGAATATAGCAATTGCAATAGCATTTAGACTTATATACCGCTTCATAGTGCTTTTCCAGCCCTCTTTAAGCGGTTTACAGGATCAGCCTCTTGCTCTCAACAGTCCTCATTTTACCCACCAAGGAAGGAAGGAAGGAAGGAAGGAAGGAAGGAAGGAAGGAAGGAAGGAAGGAAGGAAGGAAGGAATAGCAATAGCATTTAGACTTATGTACCGCTGCACAGTGCTTTTCCATCCCTCTCTAAGCGGTTGACAGAATCAGCCTCTTGCCCCCAACAATCTCGGTCCTCATTTGACCCACCTCATTTGACCCACCTTGGAAGGACGGAAGACTGAGTCAACCTGGAGCTGGTGGTGGGAATGGAACTGCTGATCTACAGCTGGCAGTTAGCTGCAGTTAGCTGAACTAGCTTTCAGTGTTGCACTCTAACTAGTGCGCCACCCTGGCTATGAAGGGCTATTAATTATTAGATACCCTGGGCCAGTGGGGTTGCCAGCCAATGCAGAGAGTGAGAGTGAGGGAGAGATAGACCAGGATGGACCCAAAGGACCACCAGAGGTGGCAGAGATGCCAATGACAATAGGGTCTGACTTAGAGGAAGAGGAGGAGGAGGAAGACCATAAGTTTATTTATTTATTTATTTTATTAATTTAGTTTAATTTAATTTAATTTAATTTAATTTAATTTAATTTAATTTAATTTAATTTAATTTAATTTAATTTAATTTAATTTAATTTAATTTAATTTAATTTAATTTAATTTAATTTAATTTAATTTAATTTAATTTAATTTAATTTAATTTAATTTAATTTAATTTAATTTAATTTAATTTAATTTAATTTAATTTAATTTAATTTAATTTAATTTAATTTAATTTAATTTAATTTAATTTAATTTAATTTAATTTAATTTAATTTAATTTAATTTAATTTAATTTAATTTAATTTAATTTAATTTAATTTAATTTAATTTAATTTAATTTAATTTAATTTAATTTAATTTAATTTAATTTAATTTAATTTAATTTAATTTAATTTAATTTAATTTAATTTAATGGATTTGTATGCCGCCCCTCTCCGTACACTCGGGGCGGCTAACAACAATGATAAAAACAGCATTTAACAATCCAATTAATAAAACAACTAAAAACCCTTATTATAAAACCAAACGTACACACAAACATACCATGCATAACTTGTAATGGCCTAGGGGGAAGGAATATCTCAACTCCCCCATGCCTGGCGGCATAAGTGAGTCTTGAGTAGTTTGTGAAAGACAGGGAGGGTGGGGGCAGTTCTAATCTCCGGGGGGAGTTGGTTCCAGAGGGCTGGGGCCACCATAGAGAAGGCTCTTCCCCTGGGACCCGCCAAATGACATTGTTTAGTCGACGGGACCCGGAGAAGGCCAACTCTGTGGGACCTTATCAGTCGCTGGGATTCGTGCGGTAGCAGGTGGTTCCGGAGGTAATCTGGTCCAATCCCATGTAGGGCTTTAAAGGTCATGACCAACACTTTGAATTGTGACCAGAAACTGATCGGCAGCCAATGCAAGCCGCGGAGTGTTGAAGAAACATGGGCGAATCTTGGAAGCCCCATGACGGCTCTCATGGCTGCGTTCTGCACGATCTGAAGTTTCCGAACACTTTTCAAAGGTAGCCCCATGTAAAGAGCATTGCAGTAATCAAACCTCAATGTGATGCCCATTTCAGAAGACAAAGAAAACGAATACTTGTATAGGAAAAGAATGTAGTCTGTAGTGTGTAACTCTAGGGAATTGTTGACAACTTCCTATAGGTATTTAAGGGTGGTGTATGGTAATTCAGAGTGGAGTTTCAATGTTGTACAATGGAGTCAGATGATGTTTGAGGTTTCAGCTAGGTTGCGCTAGCCAACTGTTATTTTCATGCTAAAATCCTTGGAGTAAAAGTGCCCGGTTTGTGTTGTGATTCCGTCCGAGGCCCCTCAGGGAACGGCTGATCTTCTGTCGGTTTCCTGCTCAGAGGGGGAGGATGAGGAACAGGAGGTGCAGGCAGACGAGGAGGAGGAATCCCAGGCTGAGGAAGAGGGGGAACAGCCAGAGGCCCCCGAGAGGGAGCTCTCCCCAGCAAGCAGCCTGGATTCCTTAGAGGAAAATGCACAAGCAATAATCGATCTGCGACAGAGAAGAGCAACACAAAGAAGGGACCAATTAGCCAGGTACTTTCAGCACTAAAGAGGCAACAGCTGGGTTTGGGTGTGGTGCTCTCTGGAAAGGCTGAAAAGGCAGACCCACCCTTCCTGGCTTGTGGAGTATTATCTTTGGGAGTCCTGGGACCTGGGTGTGATCTTTGGCGTCTTGGAATTCTGGTTTGTGCCTTTGAATACTGAAACCTTGGGGGGAAAAGGTGGGGGTCTTATTCTCTACAGTGGTGGGTGTGCCAGCAAGAAGTTTGCTGTATTGTCTGGCCATCAGGACTCTGCTGTGAAGTCTCCTAGCCTGCCTGTTGGGAAGAACAGGTTTTTCTCTGTGTTTATTTTTCAAGCTATAAAGTACTTTTGCTTTTACCAGCGTGTCTGGCTGTTTTTTCCAGTTGGTGTTGAGGTCTGGGGGAACCCAGACAGAACAGTTTGCAGAGATGCTTGGAAGCTGTAACAGTAAGACTGTGAAACTGGAGACTCAGTTTATCTCATGAAGGAATTCTCAATTAGCTTTGATCTTTGGCAGCAAAGCCGCGAGACTGTTGCCTTTTAGTTATTCTCACAGAGAAGCTGCCAAAATCAACTCATAGGCATGAATTTGGCTTGTATAATGAGACTTTATATATAAAAAGAGTGATTTGAACTATCAGTGTGTGGATTTCTTCTCTATTCTCCGGGTGCGTAGCCCCAGGATAGAACAATAAGACAAAGCATTTATTAGTTGAGATTTGAAGTTGCCAGTTGTTTGACCATTCTGCTAAATGGTCAAGGTCCTTTTGAAGGGTAGCAGTGTTGTCGGTGGTATTAAATAGTTTAACATCATCAGCAAAGTGAACACATTTGCTTATAATATGATCACAAGGATAGAAAGATAGAAACATAGAAGACTGACGGCAGAAAAAGACCTCATGGTCCATCTAGTCTGCCCTTATACTATTTTCTGTATTTTATCTTAGGATGGATCTATGTTTATCCCAGGCATGTTTAAATTCAGTTACTGTGGATTTATCTACCACGTCTGCTGGAAGTTTGTTCCAAGGATCTACTACTCTTTCAGTCAAATAATATTTTCTCATGTTGCTTTTGATCTTTCCCCCAACTAACTTCAGATTGTGTCCCCTTGTTCTTGTGTTCACTTTCCTATTAAAAACACTTCCCTCCTGGACCTTATTTAACCCTTTAACATATTTAAATGTTTCAATCATGTCCCCCCTTTTCATTCTGTCCTCCAGACTATACAGATTGAGTTCATTAAGTCTTTCCTGATACGTTTTATGCTTAAGACTTTCCACCATTCTTGTAGCCCGTCTTTGGACCCGTTCAATTTTGTCAATATCTTTTTGTAGGTGAGGTCTCCAGAACTGAACACAGTATTGCAAATGGGGTCTCACCAGCGCTCTTTACAGCGGGATCACAATCTCCCTCTTCCTGCTTGTTATACCTCTAGCTATGCAGCCAAGCATCCTACTTGCTTTCCCTACCGCCTGACTGCACTGTTCACCCATTTTGAGACTGTCAGAAATCACAACCCCTAAATCCTTTTCTTCTGAAGTATTTGCTAACACAGAACTGCCAATACAATACTCAGACTGAGGATTCCTTTTCCTTTTGGCTTTCGTATAGCTCTGTTTTCTCTGAAAAGAATGCATTTCTAACATCCCTAATTTCAATATTTGCTGTTTGATTTTGGATGTGAAATGGAGGAAGTTTAGACGTGTCAACATTAAAGCATGTTTTGGATGTCTTTCAGCAGAGACACTTCATATAATTTAAAGATAAATACACCCTCTCGTTGAACTCCGCTCTCCATGACTTCTTTGGCAGATCCATACCATATTTTTGGCAATGTGACAAGACTGGCCTGCCACTGTCTTTTTCTAGGTTGCTTGTTAATATTCTAAGTTTTTGTGGGATCCCTGTTCAAAATGTTCTTGGCCCAAACCTTCTTAGGTTTTGATCTTGAAAAAGTCAATTAAAACAATTCCTATTTGTGATTGATTGGTTACGCACCAACAATTTGTTGTCAACTCTTAGCAACTAAAGACATAGATTTTCTCCTAATGTTCTAAGCACTTTCTAAAGCTTGATGTAGTTGACAGTGGAAGACCTTTTTATAATTAATTACTAATGTTTGTTCTGCCGGACTCTCTGGTAGGAGCCTCCCAAAAATTCAAAGGTACAAATTTCAGACACACACACGTTTGAAAATTCGAAACAATGTTCTTTATCACAAAATTCAAAATGAACTAAGCACTCTTTTTGTATTGCAAAGAGCACTCATCCCAAAACAACCTGGTAGTTTGTACAAGTCCCTTATCAGTTCGTAAGTACTTAGCTTGCAGCTGTGAAGGAAGTCACAGCCCTTCTTCCACGAAGTGAAACACACTTTGCTCTGCTTTGGTTTCAAAGTGGTGAAAAGTCAACAAACAAAGGCCGGAGTCAGCAAGACATTCATGAAACACAACGATCAGATAATTCTCCACAACGGCCAAACCCACACGCTGCTATTTATAGCAGCAACGCTAATTACAGCAGCCCCACCCAACCACAGGTGGCCTCATTTTCTCTTGTAATAATTCTTTAGTTGTTGCTTCCTATGCATCACTGTACGCATGCATGGATGTGTCATTAATTCTTGTTCAGAATCCAGAGATGATACAGATGATTGATCTCCTCCTCGGCTGTCTGCCAAACTCTCCTTCTCCCTGTCACTCAGGCCTCCTTGGTCAGAGGAGACTTTGTTGGCAGATTCCACTGGGAGCAAAACTGGCCTGCAGCATGTGGATATCTCCTCCACATCCACCTGCACATTCCTTGGGGCAGGAGCTGGGCCAGAGCTAACCCGAATTTCATATTAGGACTCAAAACAAAGGCAATGTAATATCAATTCCGCTGCTGTCTGCATTAGACACTCTATTGCAGGCCTCAAAGTGACTCTTGGAAAAATGAGATTTTTATAGCGCCTCTGAACCAGGATCTGCTGAATTTATGCGCATTAAAATGCTACAGGCAATTACAAAAGCTCTGAACAAGCAGAATGCCTGTTACCTTTGTTAATTGATAGCTTAGTGGTAATCTTTCTGATGTGTAATCTGTATGTAGAACTCCGCCATCTATGATATGATCTAAGTGTAGCCCGTAAAATTATCTGCTACAATGTCCTTCCTGTCAACGACTACTTCAGCCTCAACCACTACAATACACAAGCGCACGATAGATACAAACTCAAGGTAAACCGCTCCAAACTCGATAGCAGAAAATATAAGTTCCTATAATATAAGTTTGGAATGCTCTACAGACTCTGTCGTTTCTTTCTCAAACTCCAAAAACTTTAACTTTAGACTGTCTATTGTTGACCTCGCCCCATTCCTAAGAGGCCTGTAAGGGGCGTGCATCAGTGCACCAACATGCCTACTGTCCCACTCCTAAAGTCCCCATGTACTCAAAACAGTTTCATGCATACAGGTTTATAATTTCACAGTAATCTTATATATGCTTCACGAAATAAATTACACGGAAATGAACTCCCTTTCTACAGACTTCTGTCCTGGCCTGCCTGAAGGAATGTCTCGGTGCTGTGATGCAAATCGGCCTTCCCCTCCTTTTGTACTAATGTCACATCATCATCACGCACAAGTCCATAAAGGTTTTAATCTCCACATTTAATCTCTTGCCCCTTTTGGAAACAAGGACTGCGTGAAGAACGGCTGGCGTAATCTTGACTCCCAAGGTTGCTGAAGTAGGAAAGGACACAGAGAAATCCAACTGTGATCTATTAGCAAATGAGGGTCATTATGTCCTGCCCGGATACTGGATACTGCTGTTCTATTGGTTGTGTTTGTTGCTAAGGGAAGTTAGGTTGTTTTGGCGGGAGATTTAGTACAAGTTAATTGGTTGGTTGTTCTTAGTGGGAGGGTATAAATATCCTGTCATTCTGTTTGTTCTTTTCTCCTCATCTATGAAACCGAACTCATGTTAATTCTAATAAAGTTGTGTTCCACGCCAACTGAGCTTCCGACTTAATAAGGGTCACAAGGAGGATTCCCTTTTCTCTTCTGTCAGATAGAAACATAGAGGATTGATGGCAGAAAAAGACCTCAGGGTCCACCTAGTCTGCCCTTCTACTATTTCCTGTATTTTATCTTAGAATGGATATATGTTTATCCCAGACATGTTTAAATTCAGTTCCTGTGGATTTACCAACCACGTCTGCTGGGAGTTTGTTCCAAGCATCTATTCCTCTTTCAGTAAAATATTTTCTCACGTTGCTTTTGATCTTTCCCCCAACTAACCTCAGATTGTGCCCCTTTGTTCTTGTGTTCACTTCCCTATTAAAAACACTTCCCTCCTGAACGTTATTTAACCCTTTAACATATTTAAATGTTTCGATCATGTCCCCACTTTCCCTTCGGTCCTCCAGACTATACAGATTGAGTTCATTAAGTCTTTCCTGATACGTTTTATGCTTAAGACCTTCCACCATTCTTGTAGCCCGTCTTTGGACCCGTTCAATTTTGTCAATATCTTTTTGTAGGTGAGGTCTCCAGAACTGAACACATATTGCAAATGGGGTCTCACCAGCGCTCTTTACAGCGGGATCACAATCTCCCTCTTCCTGCTTGTTATACCTCTAGCTATGCAGCCAAGCATTCTGCTTGCCAAATTCTCCCTGGTTTTTTTTGAAGCACCATCTATTCCTTCCTTCCCATTGTAGTAGATGGTGGGTTTAGCAGGAGGCCTGAGCGGGCAGTGGAGAGAGATTTGGCTCTACCCTGAAATCCATCCCAAAGCAGGATGGCGATTGCGGTTTCAGTTGTATATGAATCTAAGGGGGGGGGGAAGTGCCAAAATCAATTCATGAGTTGAAATGAAAAAGATTTGGCTTTAAAAAAAATTCATTAACACAAAATTGTATTCTGTTATGCTGCAAAATGAAGAGTTGCACAAGAGTTTCCTGGCCAGTGGTTTTGCTCGTTTCCTCGGGGCGCTTCAACTTTTGGCCCAATATTTTGTATCTGTCAGAGTTTCCACGGCTGTGAGAATCATTTCTTTAGGCTGCTACCCATATTTGCAGAGTGATGTGTCTGTTGTTTTTGCAAAATAGAAAAACTTTGGTTCATGATGGTATTCTCTGACTAAATGGAACCTTGCAAAACAGAACAGATGCCGTCAATGAGGCTTTGGTAGCCATGTTGTGGAAAATGCAATATCTATCTACTGTATCTATTTATCTGTCTGTCTGTCTGTCTGTCTGTCTGTCTGTCTATCCATCTATCTATCTATCCATCCATCTATCTATCTGTTGTGGTTGGCTCTGGCCCAGCTCCTGCCCCAGGGTATGGGGAGGTGGATGCAGGGGAAAATTCAACATGTCACAGGCCTGTGTTATTGCCGACAGAACCAGTTCAGAGTTTAGTTTTCTCGGACGAAGAAGAAGGTGGGAGTGACTCGGCAGAGGAGGGCTTGGCACACAGCCCAGGCAGTCACTCTCCCTTATCTTCCGTTGATTCAGATGATGACATTTTGGACCAACACAAGGGCAGAATTATGCGTAGAAGAGACGAAATAAGAACATATTACAGGAAATAAGGGAGGCCACCTGTGTTTGGGTGGGGCTCCAGTAATTAGGGCTGCTGCTATAAATAGCAGCATGTGGCTTTGGCCATTGTGGAAGAATATCTGATCGGAGTTTGTCAGGAATCTTGTGTTGCTGGACTTTGTTGCCTTTTCACACCTTTGAAACCAAAGCAGAGCAAACGTGTGTGTGTGTGTGTCTCACTTTGTTGGAAGAAGAAGGAGTGTGAAGTTTCTTCACAACTGCTAGCTAAGTACTTAATGACTGCTTAAGGGAAACTGTACAGACTACCCGGTTGGTTTGGGAAGAGTGCTCTTTGCAATACAAAAACAGTGCTTTGTTTATTTTGAATTTTGTGATAAGGAGCATTTTTTTGAATTTTCAAACGTCTGTGTGTCTGAAATTTGTACCCTTGAGTTTTCGGGAGGCTCCTATCAGAGAGCCCTGCAGAACACTATCTATCCATCCATCCATCCATCCATCCATCCATCAATCTATCTATTATCTGTCTCTTTCATCTATCTATCTATCTATCTATCTATCTATCTATCTATCTATCTATCTATCTATCTATCTATCTATCTATCTATCTATCTATCTATCTATCTATCTATCTATCTTTCTATCTTTCTATCTATCTATCTATCTATCTATCTATCTATCTTATCTATCTATCTTATCTATCTATCTATCTTTCTACCTACCTACCTACCTACCTACCTACCTATCTATCTATCTATCTATCTATCTATCTATCTATCTATCTATCTATCTATCTATTTGATTTCTATGCCCCCCTATTCCTTGGACTCAGGGCGGCTTACAACAAAATAATACATAACATGTAGAAATCTAAATTTAAAAACATACTAAAACCCCAATTTCTTAAAAAGAAACAACACCAGTCACTGGTTTTATACAGCAAGAAGATAAGTTGCATGGGAACAAAAACTAAATACGGCACAAAGAATTCCAACACCCCTTTCAATTTATTTAAATCTGCGTGAATTCCAAAGAAAAAAATACTGAGTACCTGAGTTATTAATTTGCTTCAAATGAGGCAAAGGTTGTTCATATCTTACATATGTTATGTAAGATCATAAGTTCATATGTTATGAAACATATCTTACACCCCCACTCCCCCGGGATGGCTTTAAAGTGATTTGTTCCAATTTTATGGCTCTCCAGCTGTTTACCAATTGACAAATCTGAAACTGTCAAAACAACTTTTTAAAAAACTGAACAACATCCAAGAACAACAAAGACTTTCTTCATAACAAATTCTGGCATTGTCTTATCTGTTCATTCTTACACAAAATGAGTACTAAACTGTTTCAAGAGATCTAGATTTTCAAACTTTTTTTTCATTTATCTCAAGGATATACAGTGTCTCAGAATAATATATCTTGCACTGAATTTCTGCTCTGACTCAAACAAATTTCAAATAGGCTTTACACCTCTTTGCTGTTGTGATTCAGCCTGAGGCTCCTCAGGGAACGGCTGGAACTCTGCCGGATCCATGCTCAGAGGGGGAGGACGATAAACAGGAGGGGGAGGACCAGGCAGAAGAGGAAGAGGAGGAGGGAGAGCAGCCTGAGGCCCCCCGGGGGGGGGGCGCTCCCCAGCGAGTAGCCTGGATTCATTAGATGAAGACGCCCAGGCTATCATAGATATGAGGCAGAGACGGGCAGCCCAAAGAAGGGGCCAATTAGCAAGGTATTTCCATCCCTGAATTGGTAACAGCTGGGTTTGGGTGTGGTTCTCCTCAGCAGGGTTGAAAAGGCAGGCCCGCCCTTACTGTATTGTGGAGAGTTATCAATTGGGAGTCCTGTGACCTTGCTTCGATTCTTGGCGTCTCTGATCCTGGCTTGTGGCTTCGAAGGCTGAAGACTTGGGGGAGGCGTGGGTTTTATTACCTCCAGTGTTGTTTTTGCCAGCAAGAATCCTGTTTTATTGCCTGGCCGTCGTGAAACCTCTGTGAAGCTTCATAACGTTCCTGTCTGTAAGAACAGTTTTTGTTACCTGTGTTTGCTTTCAAATATATAAACTGCCTTTGCTTTTTACCAGTGTGTCTGATACTCTTTTTAGTTGGTGTTGGCGTCTGGGGGGACCCAGACAGAACATTTGCCATCCAAGAACATTGATAGACAGAGGGATATATATATATATATATATATATAAACTGTATTTTGGCAGCCCCAATTATAAATTTATACGCTAACTCTTTGGGTTAGGTTTTTAGACAACCTGAATTTATACCCACCCTGTGCTGAACAACAGTCCAATTTCCCCTTTTCTGGATGCTGACCAATATTCTCTGTAAAGCAAGTGGGCTTGAAGTAGATTTTTGTGCTATTGCCATAATTACACCAAAGAGAAGCTAGTTATCAACTACAATAAACATCTTTCTTAAAAGGCCAGTGGCTGATTGATGGAAAGAAATAAAACCAGGTGAAAAAAAATATAAAACTTTCTTGGCTAGGATTTATCATGACAATAAAAATAAATGCACTGCTCAAGATGAGCTCCTTATTCCAAATGGCAGATATAAACAAAAGAAGAAAAGAATTTGAAAGAACACATTGCAAGGCGAAGTTTATTTAAAAATTGGAATCTTTTGAGAACAAGGATGTGTCTGGCAATTTCTCCATCAACTTCACTGCCAAATGTTTCTTTTTGCTCTATTTTGAGGAAAATTATATTAAGATTTGCTGATACGCTACATCCAAACTCAGAAAACAGGCTAAAACACAACAACAATAAATACTAAATAAAAGTAGATATTTGTTAGAAGAATAAAAAGTGACTTTAGAGAAGGGAGGAAGGATCTTGAAAAAAACAACAGAAATTGAAATACAGAATCAAGATTATTTACTGGGTCACTTTTGTAAATTATTACTGAAATATAATATGGAGCAGTGATGGGATGCAAAAATTTTTACTAGGTGACCAGGTGGGAGTGACTTATTGTGTGTGTGGGGTGGCTTGATGGTCATGTGACCGGGTAGGAGTAGCTTGCCTGCCATGTGACCAGGTGGGAGTGGCTTGACAATCATGTGATTGGGGGGTGGCTTCAATGTCATGTGACTGGGTAGGAGGGGCTTACCGACCAAGATATGTTTTCAAATAGGGACTTGGACTTGTTTTCAGTTGATTAAGTCACATTATTGAATAGCCACCAAAAGGTCAAATGATAAACAGCATGATTTGTTAAGGAGCACAGTAACATTTTAAGGTTTTGTCCTGAACCCACAAGGTTCGGTATGATAACAGATTAGGCAAGTGGCTCAATTTTCTTTCATTGCTATAAAAGTTCAGTTCTAGATAATGATTAAAATGAAAAGCCTTAATTGCTTTTCCATTGATTCCTATGAGAAACATTGTTTCGTGTTACAAACTTTTCACCTTAAGAACCTCATCCCAGAACATATTAAGTTTGTAAGACAAGGTATCACTGTATATACATTTTATACTTGTTGTTTATGAAATGTAATCCTTCTTACAAGACAAATACTTATAACATTGATAATTTTCTATATACCTCAAAATTTCTTGCAGAATGATGTAATCATTTGTTTAACACTTTGTATTCTTTCGACCCGCTTCCCCTTCCCTTTGCCTTTTTAAAAATATATGTGACATTTAATAAAATATTAAAAAAAAAAAAAATCAGTAAACCAGGGTGCAAAACTTAAAGAGGTGAAGCACCAGAATACTGGGAAGCATAATGAAGAATAAATAAAAATCATTCCAAGCTGTAATTTGAGGGAAAACAGGTATAAAATGTTTTATAGATAGAATATAGTTCTGTCAATCACCACCAAGATGGACAAATCACACAATAATAAAATGTTGGAAATGACTCAATAAAAATAGCCATTCTATCCTATGTGGTGGTCATCCAAAACACCTCCCCCTCACAAGTATTGGAAGTGAATATATCAAAACATCAGCACAGTTTAAAAATAAAGTTTGAACTGAAACCACATATATTTTGATTGGGAATAAGTCCAGAAAGCATATATGGAAAGTGTCACAACTTATCAAGATATTTGCTGACAGCAGAGAGTGCAAGACTTGTACAACACTGGGAAAAAAGAAACTGTGCCAAGGATACAAGACTTGGAAACCAAAACTGGAGATAAAACAGCAATGGCAAAACTGACATTATACATTCATAACAGAAACGCAACTGAATTTAAGCAGGAACGGCTCCTTTATATACTACCCGTCACCTAGCAAGGCAAAATCAGACCTTTGAAATACGATTTCTAGAAAAAAATAAATAAGAGACCAATCAAACAATGCGTGAAATGTTTTAAACAGAGACAAGCAAAAATTTCCTATGTTTAATGTGCAACACAAATATTTAAGGAGCGGTTAGCGGGTAGATGGGAACAAGTGTCACCAAAATGTCATCTTTACAATACAGTGATACCTCGTCTTACAAACCCTCATTAAAAAAACTTTTTGAGATACAAACCCGGGGTTTAAGATTTTTTTTGCCTCTTCTTCCAAACTATTTTCACCTTACAAACCCAAGCTGCCGCCACTGGGATGCCCCGCCTCTGGACTTCTGTTGCCAGCAAAGCACCTGTTTTTGCGCTGCTGGGATTCCCCTGAGTCATCTCTCCATGGGAAACACCGCCTCTGGACTTCTGTGTTTTTGCGATGCTGCAGGAGTCTGAAGGTGGGGTTTCCCAGCGAGGGGAGCCTCAGTGAATTCGCAGCAACACAAAAACACGGAAGTCCGGAGGTGGGGTTTCGAGGACTTCCGTGTTTTTGCAATGCTGCAATTTCGCTGAGGTTCCCCTCGCTGGGAAACCCCACCTCTGGACTTCTGTTGTCAGCGAAGCACCCATTTTTGCACTGCTGAGATTTCCCTGCTGGGATTCCCCTGCAGCATCACAAAAAGTCCAGAGGTGGGGCTTCCCATGGAGGGGAGCCTCAGGGGAATCCCAGCAGTGCAAAAACAGGTGTTTTGGCTGGCAAAAGGGGTGAGTTTTGGGCTTGCACGCATTAATCGCTTTTCTATTGATTCCTATGGGAAACATGGTTTTGTCTTACCAACTTTTCACCTTACAAACCTCGTCCCGGAACCAATTAATGCGAATGGGCCACAACAAATATTTCCCCGCCAGACCTATAAACACACCTTCCCTCCAGCTTTCAAAACAAGACTTTGGGGAGGATTGAAGCAAGCTAAGTGATGGAACAGTACTGAGCCGAATCCCGTTTCTTGGTCATAACACTGCAAACATCATAAATATGAACCAGTTGCCAAGCATCCGAATTTTGATCACATGACCCTGGGGATGCTGCAATAATCGTAAGTGTGAAAAACGATCACAGGTCACTGTTTTCAATGCCATTGCAACTTAGAATGGTCACTAAACAATTGTTCTAACCTGTATAGCAATAGCATTTATACTTATATCCTGCTTCCTAGTGCTTTGACAACCCTCGCTAAGCGATTTACAGAATCAACCTCTTGCCCCTAACAATCTGGGTCCTCATTTGACCCACCTGGGAAGGATGGTGTTGTGGTTAGCTCTGGCCCAGCTCCTGCCCCAAGGAATGTGCAGGTGGATGTGGGGGAGACATCCACACGCCGCAGGCCTGTTTTGCTCCCGATGGAATCTGCCGATGAAGCCTTCTCTGACCAAGGCAGCATGAGTGACAGGGAAGAGGGGAGTTTGGCAGACAGCTCAGGAGGAGATCAATCATCTGTATCATCTTTGGATTCTGAACAAGAATTAATGACACATCCATGCATGCGTAGAGTGGTGCATAGGAGACAACAACTAAAAGATTATTACAAGACAAAATGAGGCCACCTGTGGTTGGGTGGGGCTCCAGTAATTAGGGCTGGTGCTATAAATAGCAGCGTGTGGATTTGGCCGTTGTGAAAGAGTATCTGATCGCAGTTCTTCAGGAATCGTGTGTTGCTGTTTTCTGGACTTTGTTGATTTTTCATGCCTTTGAAAACAAAGCAGAGCAATGTGTGTGTGTGTGTGTGTCTCATTTCATTGGAAGAAGAAGGGGTGTGAAGTTTCTTCACAGCTGCTAGCTAAGTACTTAATGACTGCTTAAGGTAAATTGTACAGACTACCCAGTTGTTTGGGGATGAGTGCTCTTTGCAATACAAAAAGAGTGCTTAGTTTATTTTGAATTTTGTGATAAAGAACATTGTTTTTAATTTTCAAACGTGTGTGTGTCTGAAATTTGTACCCTTGAATTTTTGGGAGGCTCCTACCAGAGAGCTTGGCAGAACAGACGGAAGGCTGAGTCAACCTGGAGCCAGTGGTAGGATTTGAACTGATGGACTACAATTAGCAGTTAGCTGAAGTAGCCTGCACCACCACTGCACCACCTCGGCTCGCGAACCTCTTAAAGCTTGAAAAATGGCGGACCCAGGAATGAGCTGGCCAAAATTGCTTCTGTGGTTTTTTTCTTCTGCTTCTCCCCTAAGAAACTTTCTAGTTTATCAACATGGTGTCACTGAAAATGATGGCCGCAAAAGAGAGACGATAACGATGAAACATGGATAAGTGTCCACCTTCCGGCCTACCACAGGGGTGGTCAGAGTGGCCAAGCCACCTGACTTCTCCAATCTCATCCAGTGATGCACAAATTGATTGTACTGTTGTGGCTGTCATCATCCTGACATTTTTGACTGCATCCTGCAAAGGAAGATGGAAAGAATACTAAGTTGTACTATTATTTTCTAAAATGCGAAACAGAAAACCTGAGCACTTTATTTTCCTTGCTCTACCAACCACAGTGCAGGCTGTGAAAATTGTGCGTTTTGTTCAAGAAAAATATCCTAGGACCAGGAAACGTACTAATCACACCATTTATGTGTGTGAAAATACCGCCTTCTTGACATATTTAAGCAACTTCCGTAGTATCCCTCTGGCTGTGCTTTGTGTTTATAACATTGATTTAACCGTGTTCACTTTTTCCCCTACTTATTTATATTCTTTAGGCTTTCTTCTACTTCTTTTTCTCTTCGTAGAAGTTTCATTTTTCTCAGGTTGATTGATCTCTTGTAGGAAAGTCTCTGTTCTGTGCAACCAGCCTTAATCCATTTTATGCTAAGTCTGTTGTGGCTAGGAAACATGTTTTGTGTGGAGTTTCATTTCTGAATATTTTTTTTCCATTGATGAAAGAGCAAGACTGATTTTTTAAACACAAGCCAACCCACAATCCTAGATTGTTATAAACACTGGACTTCAATAAAATCAATATTTATATATACAGATATTTTGAGGGTGTGATGGATAGCAGCAGATAGTGTAAATAATTTTAGAAGATTTCTGGACTTATTTTTTTAAAAAAGAAGGAAGTTTATGCAAAAGTGATTCCCTCCATCCCACATTTTTCTTATTCCAGAACATATAAAATTTTAGTCTGTTTCGAGATTTTCACTTGAAAATGAAAAATAGACAACAAGGTTAAATATTAATTGCAAAGTTCTGGTTTATGCTTCTCTGGTGAATTCTTTATTGGCCAAGTGTGATTGGACACACAAGGAATTTGTCTTTGGTTTTCGAATGTTATGTTTATACCAATTATCAAAACAGGAAAAGCAATTTGTCAATGGAAATAATTATCCAAAGGAGCAATGGACTGTCCTTTATTGGATGCATTCAAGTTGGAGTCTGAAGCATCATCCTCCGTTTTGGATGTTTCAATCTGGACCCTTGAACCGAACTCCATGGTCTCCCAACTCCGGGATTCCATGCGCGACAAGTGCAGCATTTACATGCGCAGAGGCACATAAAGAGGCACCTGAAGGTAAGCCTGATGCTTCCTTTGCAAGCTCCCTGCTTCTTCTTCTTCTACTAATTGAGACACAATTTCCTCTGACGCTCTTTTTCTCCTTTCTTAGGACCTGCTGCAGCTATTCCCTCTTCCTTCCCCTCCTCTCTCGGGACTGCTGTGTGTCCCCCCTCTTGTATCTTTAAGCCTCTAATCTCTTTAACTCCCAGCTTGCCCTCTCTGGCTCTCATTCTATATCGGCTTTTCTTTCCAGCTGAAGCCCTGCCTTCCTTTTTTTCATTGTCCTTGCTCCCTTCTTCACACATCAGCTGTCATCCCTGCTGCTAAGGCCCCTTTTCTCTTCCCTCCTGTTATCTATCTATCTATCTATCTATCTATCTATCTATCTATCTATCTATCTATCTATCTATCTATCTATCTATCTATCTATCTATTTATTTTGTCCAATACACAATGAGGGATTTAGTGGGTGATTCAACACAAAAATATGTAACCCTTCCCTGGTGCAGAGCTGAAGGGATTGGATACCGTAGCCTAGAGGATAATTCTCTGCCTTACAAGGCAAAGGTTGCAGGTTCAAGTCCCAGTGGGTATGGCTAGCTGATGAGGCCAAAATAAGGCCGAAATAGATCTATCCTAGTTTCCCTTAATTTTCAAATTCAGCAAACAAACATGTGACATATACAGATAGAATTGTCGGCTATCAACAAAAGTAACGACCTTGGAAATGGTCCTGAGTTGGGCCGAGAGGCAAATAAGGAGCTGTGACGTTCCTTCAATACACCAGGGTGATTTGACACAAAAATATGTAACCCTTCCCTGATGCAGAGCTGAAGGGATTGGATACTGTAGCCTAGAAGATAATTCTCTGCCTTACAAAGCAAAGGTTGCAGGTTCAAGTCCCAGTGGGTATGGCTAGCTGATAAGGCCAAAATAAGGCCGAAATAGATCTATCCTAGTCTCCCTTAATTTTCAAATTCAGCAAAAACATCAGGCTGAAGTTTCAAGCTTCAAGCACGAAGCTTGAAACTTCAGCCTGATGATGGTGAAGGTGATTTCACCGAAACGTCGCATGGACATGCAAAATATTACACAGGGCAAAACCCGAACTCAGAACAATCTACATACATATACCCGTGAAAATTTACGAAAACAAATAATTTTAAAATTCAGCTTAAACATGTGACATATATATATATATATATATATATATATATATATATATAGATATATATATATAGATAGATAGATAGATAGATAGATAGAGAGAGAGAGAGATAGATGATGATAGATAGATAGATAGATAGATATAGATATAGATAGATAGATATAGAGATAGATAGATAGATAGATAGATAGATAGATAGATAGATAGATAGATAGATAGATAGATAGATATGTTGAATCACCCTGGTCCCAGTGAGGGTATGGCAAAAAAAGGAGCTGTGATGTTCTTTACATATACCAGGGTGATTCGACCAAAAATATGTAACCCTTCCCTGGTACAGAGCTGAAGGGATTTGATACTGTAGCCTAGAGGTTAATTCTCTGCTTTACAAGGCCAAGGTTGCAGGTTCAAGCCCCAGTGAGGGTATGGCTAGCTGATGAGGCCAAAATAAGGCCAAAATAGATCTATCCTAGTCTCCCTTGATTTTCAAATTCAGCCAAAACATGGGACACACACACACACACATACAAATTGCTATATATAAATATATCTATATGAGCAGTTTCAGTTCCACCAAATCTCCAATAATTGCCTGTTGTTCCATAAGTGCTCCCTCAACAAATAGAGATATAAGTATTTTAACAGACATTTAATCTTAGGATAAGCAAATACACAGTGGTAAAAATATCACTCTGTAACTGGGAACTAAAGCTTCATACCAAAATTTACTTTTTCAACAAATTGAAAAAAACAACATAGAAAAAAAAAGTTGCTTGTCTTATTCTTTATACATGTTTAAATTCAAGCCAGGTTAATAGTACATTTTCAATTAGGAAAAAAAAATCGGTACCTAAGGAATCAAACAGGAAATGTTAAGATTCATATACCAGCTTTGGCAGGTCATTTGATTACACTGTTCATATACCCTGAGGATGTTTTTCAGTTTATAGCTGGGTAATTCTGCAGAATGCTGTAGTTATAATGAGGATGGGAGCCTTTTCAATAACAAGATTTTTCCTTTCCAGGCTAATTATTGCAAAAGTGAACACAACTGGTTCAAGAATATAGAAGTCTTCTTCAGTGATAGAGCTGGCGAATAAAACTGGGGCCCACATAAGACAAAATGTTGCCTCTGACAACAGTGTTTATCACCTGCAAGGGACTAAAGAAATTCTACGCTAACACCTACTCCCCCCCCCTTGTTTTATACCTTCTAGATTTGTAAGGGGAGCATGCCACAAGGATTACACAATCATCCCTCCCTCCACTTAAAATATTTATGCAGGAATCACACAATTCAAAAATAATAATGAGCAATTCAGAAGGTACAAACCAGGTAACCAATAGTGTTGGAGCAACCTCTGATTTCTCATTTTTAACCAATAGACTATGACAATGATGGCGAACCTATGGCATGGGTGCCATAGCTGGCAACCCCTAAGATATTGGAAGGCTATCATTACAACGTCGACAAGAGCAAAGTCCTTCACCTTGGTAAAAAAAAAAACTAGACACACATACAGCCTGGGAGAAACCCCACTTAGCAGCAGTAACTGCGAAAGAGATCTTGGAGTCTTGGTGGATAATCAACTAAACATGAGCCAGCAATGTGCAGCAGCGGCCAAAAAAGCCAACACCATCCTAAGCTGCATCAACAGAGGGATACACTCCAAGACCAGGGAAGTATTAATACCACTCTACTACGCCCTGGTCAGACCACATCTGGAGTACTGCATCCAGTTCTGGTCACCACACTTCAAAAGAGACATTGAAACTCTGGAGAAGGTGCAGAAAAGAGCAACCAAAATGATTAGGGGACTCGAAACCAAGACTTACGAAGAGAGATTGCGGGAACTGGGCATGGATAGCCTAGAGAAAAGGAGGGCCAGAGAGGACATGATAGCTGTATACAGGTATATGAGGGGTTGCCACAGAGAGGAGGGGGTCACTCTATTCTCCAGAGCACCAGCGGGCCGGACGAGGAACAACGGCTGGAAGATGACCAAGGAGAGATTCAACCTAGAAGTAAGGAAGAACTTCCTGACGGTCAGAGCGATCAACCATTGGAACAACCTGCCTGCGGAGGTTGTGAACTCCCCATGTCTGGACACTTTCAAGAGGAGATTGGGCTTCCACTTGGCTGGGGTGCTTTAGGATTCCTGCTCAGGCAGGGGGTTGGACTTGATGACCTGCATGGTCCCTTTCAACTCTAACAATAAATAAATAAATAAAAATAAATAAACACTTACACCGTAAAAACATATAGACTACCCAACTCGATCAGGGTAGATCAATAGATGCAATCTATATTTTGCAAAGCCTAGTAGTTCATGACAATCTTCTTCTGAAACTAAAATCCTATGGCATCTCTGGACCTCTGCATGATTGAATTTCAGTGTTCCTGTCCAACAGACAAGTGATCAAAATAGGTAATGCCATATCTAATCCTGCTCAAGTTAACAGTGGCGTCCCACAAGGCAGTATTTTAGGACCTACTCTCTTTATACTCTACATAAACAATCTCTGTGACAATATCACAAGCAATTGTGTTCTCTTTGCTGATGATGTTAAACTATTGAATACCTCTGGCAATACTTCTACCCTTCAAAAGGACTTTGACCATGTAGCTGAATGGTCTAACAACTGTCAACTTCAAATCTCTACCAACAAATGCTCTGTCTTACACATTGGTAAAAAGAATCCCAATACTAAATACATACTTGGTAAAACTGAACTCACAGAGGACCCTCACTCAGTCAAAGACCTTGGAGTACTCATTTCCAATGACCTAAGTGCTAGAGTCCACTGTAACAGCATTGCCAAAAAAGCATTAAGAATTGTAAACCTAATCTTACGTAGCTTCTTCTCTAGAAAACACTGATTTATTAACCAGAGCATACAAAACATTTGTCAGACCTATTCTAGAATACAGCTCACCTGTGTGGAACCCACACTGCATATCAGACATTAATACAATTGAAGGAGTCCAGAAATATTTCACAAGAAGAGTCCTTCACTCCTCCTCACGTAACAAATTACCCTACTCCTCCAGACTTCAAATACTACATCTAGAAAATTTACAACTACGTCGTCTCTGAACTGATTTAACTGTTGTTCATAAAATCATACATCATAATGTACTCCCTGTCAGTGACTACTTCACCTTTAACAACAACAACACAAGAGCACGTAATAGATACAAACTGAATGTAAATCGCTCCAAACTTGACTGCAGAAAAGACTATTTCAGCAATAGAGGTGTCACCGCCTGAAATTCATTACCTGACTCTGTTGTTGCTTCCCCCAACTCCAAAATCTTCAACCTTACATTATCTACAATCGACCTCTCCCCTTTTCTAAGGGGCGTGCATAAGTGCACGTATGTGCCTAATGTCCCTGTCCTACTGTCTTATTATCCTTTCTATTGCTTATTATCTTATTGTGCTTTCTATTGCCAAGTTCTACTTAGGTTATGTTATGCTAATATGTACTATAATACTATACTTGTTTGACAAATAAATAAAATACATAAATTTCTCCCCTGGTCCTTCTTCTCATCAAATTAGCCATGCACATTTCCTGCAACCGTTCTTCATATGTTTTAGCCTCCAGTCCCCTAATCTTCTTTGTCGCTCTTCTCTGCACTCTTTCTAGAGTCTCAACATCCTTTTTGCATTGTGGCGACCAAAACTGAATGCAGTATTCCAAGTGTGGCCTTACCAAGGGACCGCCTTCTGCTGCACGAATCCCAGCAACCAGTTAGGTCCCACAGAGTGGGTCTTCTCCGGGTCCCGTCAACTAAACAATGCCGCTTGGCGGGACCCAGGGGGAGAGCCTTCTCTGTGGTGGCCCCGGCCCTCTGGAACCAACTCCCCCCAGAAATTAGAATTGCCCCCACCCTCCTTGCCTTTCGTAAGCTACTTAAAACTCACCTTTGCCGCCAGGCATGGGGGAATTGAGATACTCTTTCCCCCTAGGCCTTTACAATTTTATGCATGGTATGTTTGGTTTTTATATTAATGGTTTTTTAATCGTTTTTAGTATTGGATTATTATTGTACACTGTCTTATTATTGCTGTTAGCCGCCCCGAGTCTCCGGAGAGAGGCGGCATACAAATCCAATAAACAAACAAACAAACAAACAAATAAATAAATAAATAAATAAATAGACAGACAGACAGACAGACAGACAGACAGACAAACAAACAAACAAACAAACAAACAAATAAATTAACACTTCGTGTGACCTTGATTCTATCCCTCTGTTAATGCAGCCTAGAACTGTGTTGGCTTTTTTGGCAGCTGCTGCACACGGCTGGCTCCTATTTAAATGGTTGTCCACTAGGACTCCAAGATCCCTCTCACAGTTACTACTGTTCAGCAATGTACCACATATACTGTACCTGTGAGTTTTGTTTTTCTTGCCTAGATGTAGAACCTGACTTAGATTGAGAAACACTGGCTGGGGAGGGGTATTGGTGGGCACTCTGGGAATTGAAGTCGCTCATGCCCTTATCACCTTGAGGTTCGACTACTGCAATGCTCTCTACGTGGGGCTACCTTTGAAAAGTGTTCATAAACTTCAGATCGTGCAGAATGCGGCCGTGAAAGCTATCGTGGGGCTTCCTAGATTCACCCACGTTTCTACAACACTCTGTGGCCTGCACTGGCTGCCAATCAGTTTCCGGTCACAATTCAAAGTGTTGGTAATGACCTTTAAAGCCCTTCATGGCATTGGACTAGAGTTCCTCCGGAACCGCCTGCTAATGCACGAATCCCAGCGCCCGATAAGGTCCCACAGAGTTGGCCTTCTCCGGGTCCTGTCGACCAAACAACGTCATTTGGCGTGCCCCAGGGGAAGAGCCTTCTCTGTGGCAGCCCCGGCCCTCTGGAATCAACTCCCCCTGGAGATTAGAACGGCCCCCACCCTCCTTGTCTTTTGCAAGTTACTCAAGACCCACCTATATCTCCAGGCATGGGGGAATTAAGATATCTCCCCCAGGCTTTCTTATATTTTATGTTTGGTATGTATGTGTTGTATGGTTTTTAAATTGTTGGGGGGTTTTAATGTAATTTTATTATTAGATTTGTTCCATTGTTATACTGTTTTTATTGTTGTTGTGAGCCGCCCCGAGTCTTCGGAGAGGGGCGGCATACAAATCTAATAAATTGAATTGAATTGAAATCCACATATCTTAAAACCACTGAGGTTGACAAACTCTCCTGCATAGAGAGCTGGTTTTAAATGAAGCAAGGTGGTAGCTTGGAGGAGGAAGAGGAGGAAGAAGGGGGTTTTTTTGAAGGTGAAATCCAGATGTGAAACTTTCTGCCCAGGGAGAACAATCTGTTATTCTCAGAACCAGAAGATCTGTTTGGTCCTCTGGGCCTTTTAAATAAAACATAGTCTGGGCTCTCCGTGATCATCTGTATTTTATTTATTATTATACAGTTAAATCATTTTTATCTTGCTTGTCAGCTTTAAAAAAACAACACCGATGTCTTCCAGAGCAGCTGATAACGATCAGAAATGACACGAAAGTGGGAAAAAATGAAGGGGAGGAGAAACTTGTGGACTTCATCGAAACCTTTATGCTTTCACACACAGAAAATGTAACTACTGACTGTATGCCAGCTATTATTATTATTATTATTATTATTATTATTATTATTATTATTATTACCATATTTTCTGGCGTATAAGACGACTGGGTGTATAAGACGACCCCCTAACTTTTCCAGTTAAAATATAGAATTTGAGATATACTCGCCGTATAAGACTACCCCTCTGATCGTTGTGTTTCGTGATTGCTTTACTGACTTTGACCTTTTGTGTGCTGATTTTTCCCCGCTTTGAAACTAAACCAGAGCAAAGTGTGTTTCACTTTGTGAAAGAAGAAGGACTGTGAATTGCCTCACAGCTGCAAGCTAAGTATCACAGAACTGATAAGGGACTTGTACAAATTACCAGTTTGTTTGGAGACGAGTGCTCTTTGCTATACCAAAGGAGGGCTTGGTTTAAGTGAATTTTCATTATAAAGAACATTGTTTTGAATTTTCAAACGTGTGTGTGTCTGAAATTTGTACCTGTGCATTTTTGGGAGGCTTCTACCAGAGAGCCCGACAGAACACATGGACATGCATGCTTCATTTTTGCTTGACCATAATTATCATGTATCTTCCTCCCTTGTTCACTCTCATGTTCTAAGCTTCAACCACGAGTCCTTTTAATTAAAAGTAAAAAGAATAAAGGAAAGGTCGGAGCATCAGTGGATGGCTTTTCTTCCCACTGAAAGAAAGCCTTTGAGTTGGGAATATTGGGATTTCTGCCCTCTCTTCTATCAACGCAAGCTTCCTCCTGTATAAATAAAAGACGAGGGGAAGAGTGGGTGTCCTCTAATTGGTATGTTGGGGAGGCATTCCCTGTGTGGTCCGAGGAAATCGATGGCTCCTTTAAGGAGAGCCTCTTTGAAGGAAGGGGGTTTAAAGGTGCCACAGTTCACAGGTTTATCTGTCTGACAGCAGATGCCTTGAAAGGAACAGAGTCACTGATCAGAATTGCTGAGTGCTCCGAGCCTCCTCGTGTTGTTCTGAGCTCTCCTTCGGCAGCGATATAAAAACACGAGGAAGCCCAAGTCCATCTTTGCGTCTCTCTCTGGCTTAGACATTGGGACTGCCCTGGGGGCCAATGTTTAGAGTAAGCGACCTGATGCAAATTTATATGAGCTCGAGTCATCCTTAATGGTAGTTTTTTTCTAGAGCTAGCAACAGCATTCAGATTTATATACAGTGGTACTAATTGCCCCCACCCTCCTTGCCTTTCGTAAGCTCCTTAAAACCCACCTCTGTTGTCAGGCATGGTGGAATTGAACTATTCTTTTCCCCCAGGTCTATACAATTTATGCATGGTATGTTTGTGTGTATGTTTGGTTTTTTAAATAAGGGTTTTTAATTATTTTAAACATTAGATTTGTTATATGCTGTTCACTATTGTTGTTAGCCTTCGGAGTCTTTGGAGAGGGGCGGCATACAAATCTAAATAAACTAAACTAAACTAGCCGCCCCGAGTCTACAGAGAGGGGCAGCATACAAATCTAATAAATAAATAAATGAATGAATGAATGAATGAATGATGATTTTTGTTCAAGATTTTTTTGCCTCTTCTCAAGAACCATTTCCCACTTACGAATCCGAGCCTCTGAAACTGTAACCGGAAAAGGCAGGGTGAAGCCTCCGTGGGGCCTGTCTAGGAATCTCCTGGGAGGAAACAGGGCGGAAAAGGCATGGAGAAGCCTCCGTGGGGCCTGTCTAGGAATCTCCTGGGAGGAAACAGGGCCAGAAAAGGCAGGGAGAAGCCTCCGTGGGGCCTCTCTAGCAATCTCCTGGGAGGAAACAGGGCCAGAAAAGGTGGTGAGAAGCCTCCATGGGGCCTCTCTAGGAATCTCCTGGGAGGAAACAGGGCCCTAAAAGGTGGTGAGAAGCCTCCGCGGGGCGTCTCTAGGAATCTCCTGGGAGGAAACGGCCTCACCCTCTCTGTGGTTTCCCCAATCGCGCACATTATTTGCTTTTACATTGATTCCTATGGGAAAAATTGCTTCTTCTTACAAACTTTTCTACTTAAGAACCTGGTCACGGAATGAATTAAGTTCGTAAGTAGAGGTACCATTGTACTGCTTCACAGTGCTTTTACAGCCCTCTCTAAGCGGGTTACAGAGAGTGAGCCTCTTGCCCCCAACAATCTGGGTCCTCATTTGACCCACCTCGGAAGAATGGAAGGTTGAATCAACAGGGAGCCGGTGGTGAGATTTGATCTGCCAAACTGCTGGCAGCTGGTGATCAGCAGATGTGGCTTGCAGGACTGTACTCTAACCACTGCACCACCGAGGAGATGACATGAAGATCATAATAAGAAAGGGATTGTTCTGAAAGTTTTATAGCAAGTGGGGGGTGTTCTGCCGGCTTCTAGTACAAGCCTTCAATGAAAAGGAAATTGGTTCAAAACAGACACACACGTGCAGTAGAAGTCCAGTAAATGTTTTTTTATCTCAACAAAAGAGAAGCAAAACTCCCTTTTAGAATTCAAAGGGATTTCTTGTATAAACAAGGCAGTAATGGATTACAGTCCGATAACAAGGCAAGTAATTAATCAGCAATAAACAGTACTGTGAAGTTCGGCACAAATACTGTTTGTTCCAGACGTGGCAAAAACTTACAAGGATTTCTTTTCTCAAACTCCGTGACTCCCAACAACTACGATCAGATAATCTCCACGCTGCTCAGCCCGGACACTGCCAATTTAACAGCTGCTATAATTATGTGAGCCCCACCCAACCACTGGTGGATTCTCTATTGCCTGTAATACAGTGATACCTTGTCTTACAAACTTAATTGGTTCCGGGAAGAGGTTCTTAAGGTGAAAAGTTTGTAAGACGAAACAATGTTTCCCATAGGAATCAATGGAAAAGCAATTAATGCGTGCAAGCCCCAAATTCACCCCTTTTGCCAGCCAAAGTGCCCGTTTTTGCACTGCTGGGATTCCCCTGAGGCTCCCCTCCATGGGAAACCCCACCTCCGAACTTCTGTGTTTTTGCGATGCTGCAGGGGAATCCCAGCATCGCAAAAACGGGTGCTTCACTGGCAATGGAAGTCCGGAGGTGGGGTTTCTCAGCAAAGGGAACATCAGTGAAATCGCAGCATCGCAAAAACACAGAAGTCCAGAGGTGGGTTTTCGCATGGAGGGGAGCCTCAGGGAAATCCCAGCAGCACAAAAAACGGGTGCTTCGCTGGCAACGGAAGTCCGGAGGCGGGGCATCCCCGTGGCCGTGGTGGGTTTGTAAGGTGAAAATAGTTTGTAAGAAGAGGTAAAAAAATCTTAAACCCCGGGTTTGTATCTTGAAAAGTTTGTATGACAAGGCGTTTGTAAGATGAAGTATCACTGTATTTCTTCAGTTGTTCTCTTCTATGCATAACCGTATGCATGTGTGGGTCTAAAAATTCCTCATCCGAATCTACCGAAGATAATGGAGATTGACTTCCTGGGCTGTCTGCCAAGCCTCCCTCTTCCAAGTCACCCCCACCTTCTTCGTCTACCGGGGAAACTGTACTACCTGACTCTGTCGGCAATCAAACAGGCCTCTGACATGTTGATGTTTCCCCTGCAACCACCTCCACATTCCTTGGGGCAGGAGCTGGGCCAGAGCCAACCACAACGGGGGGGAGGGGGGGGGAGGAAAAAACAAAACAAAATTAGTCCATTTGACCTGATGATCACCAGGATGTGCCATCAAGCTGCCTTTGCCTCTTGTTTAATATAATTTGAATTGAAAAATTTAATGAAGAAAGATAGAAGCTTAGATAGACTAAAGCAAAAGAAAGGCAGACCAAGGCTAAGGAGGGAAGGAAGGAAGGAAAGAAAGGAAAGAAAAGAAAGAAAGGAAAGAAAGAAAGAAAGGAAAGAAATAAAAGAAAAGAAAAGAAAGAAAGAAAGGAAAGAAAGAAAGAAAGAAAGAAAGAAAAGAAAGGAAAGAAGGAAAGAAAGGAAAGAAAGAAAAGAAAGGAAAGAAAGGAAAAAAAGAAAGATAGAAAGAAACAAAGAAAGGAAAGAAAGAAAGAAAGGAAAGAAAGAAAGAAAGGAAAGAAAGAAAGGAAAGAAAGAAAGGAAAGAAGGAAAGAAAGGAAAGAAAGATAGATAGAGAGAAAGAAAGGAAAGAAAGAAAGAAAGGAAAGAAAGAAAGGAAAGAAAGGAAAGAAAGAAAGAAAGAAAGGAAAGAAAGAAAGAAAGAAAGAAAGGAAAGAAAGAAAGAAAGGAGAAAGGAAGGAAGGAAGGAAAGAAAGAAAGGAAAGAAAGAAAGAAAGGAAAGAAAGAAAGAAAGAAGGAATATATAACAGCTTCCCAGTTTCTTTACAGCGCTATATATTTACCCCCATTCTATGCTTACAACATAACTCCAATCTTTTCTATAATTTTTTTTTTAATCATCAAAACCTTAAATCATACAGTCTGTTTCTGGCAAAACGTCCCTAAGGGAATTCCAGTCAGCAATAAACGTAGATATTGTCCTTTGTCTGACCAAAGAAGTCAGTCTGGTTGTTTCAGCAAATTCCACTGTCTTCACCCACCATCCCTCCACTGTGGTTAGCATCAAATCTTTCTGCCTTTGTGCTTGTAATAATCTCACTGCTGCTAACGTATATAAAAATAAAATTCCATGTGTTTTTTTCTAACTGTTTCTGTTGCATTTTGAAAATAACAAGGAGAGCTTCTGGTTTCAATTGTATATTAATTTTTAAAATCCATGCACTGTAAAATCCCAGTATTGTGGATTCAGTATATTTGAATCTAGAATTTTCTGGCCTTCTAAAAAACACATTCATCAGTTGTTGATGCTTTGACGCTCTGTTATTATGATCTGCTTGTAAGCTGTAATGTCTTTGTTGAATGTATATGACAAAGAAAAACTGGTAAGAAGATTATTGCACTTCTTGAGATTGACTGATTTGAAGGTGTATGGCCTGGACTGTTTATTTGGGCTGTTCTATTTCTTAAACACTATCCTTGTATCTCTGTATGTGACTGGATTGTCTAATTACTCATATCTATTGCATATCTCAGTTATACATCTCCACCCCATGTCCAGTCAACGAAGCAGTGGAAGTGATGTGCTGGTGCATGGAGGCTGTTGGGGCCTGGATGGGTGTCAACAAACTCAAACTCAACCCAGACAAGACAGAGTGGCTGTGGGTCTTTCCTCCCAAGGACAATTCCATCTGTCTGTCCATTACCCTGGGGGGGGGGAACTACTGACCCCCTCAGAGAGGGTTCGCAACTTGGGCGTCCTCCTCGATCCACAGCTGACATTGGAACATCATCTTTCGGCTGTGGCGAGGAGGGCGTTTACCCAGGTTCGCCTGGTGCATCAGTTGCGGCCCTATTTGGACAGGGAGTCATTGCTCACAGTCACTCATGCCCTCATCACCTCGAGGTTTGATTACTGCAACACTCTCTACATGGGGCTACCTCTGAAAAGTGTTCGGAAACTTCAGATCGTGTAGAACGCAGCCGCGAATGCCATCGTGGGGCTTCCAAGATTCGCCCACGTATCTTCAACATCCGTGGCTTGCATTGGCTGCCGATCAGTTTCCGGTCACAATTCAAAGTGTTGGTTATGACCTTTAAAGCCCTACATGACAATGGACCAGATTACCTCCGGAACCGCCTGCTACCGCACGAATCCCAGCGACCGATAAGGTCCCACAGAGTTGGCCTTCTCCGGGTCCTGTCAACTAAACAATGTCATTTGATGGGCCCCAGGGGAAGAGCCTTCTCTGTGGTGGCCCCGGCCCCCCTGGAACCAACTCCCCCCAGAGATTAGAACTGCCCCCACCCTCCCTGTCTTTCGTAAACTACTCAAGACTCATTTATACCGCCAGGCATGGGAGAGTTGAGATAGCTCTTCCCCCTAGGCCATTACAAGTTATGCATGGTATGTCTGTGTGTATGTTTGGTTTTATAATAGGGGTTTTTAGTTGTTTTTATTATTGGATTGTACATGTTGTGTTTATTTGTTCTATATTCTCAGGTGTCTCGCCCAACACCAAACCTCAAAAGCTATTAATTTTTAAAATATGTTTACATACTACATGTTGTGGCCCGTCTGCATCCCGCTCAACTGATCACAAATTCTGAGGATCGAGAGATGGGTGGTGGGTTGGTATCCTAGGCCAGTGTACTTGGCACCCAAGTCTGATAGTGAGGAGGTTGGAGAGGATGTGGTGTCAGAGGCTGAAAGCCAGCCAGGGACTGTTGCACCCCCAGGGGTGCCCATGAGTGACTCAGGAGAAGTGGAGGAGCCTCTTGTTGATGCCAGAGTACGCAAGAGTATTAGCAGGCAGGAATGGCTGAACAGGAAGCGGTCTCTGCATGAATATCTCTATAGAACAACTAGCCATGCCTTTTGGTTAGTAAAACAGGGGTTAGTCTTATGAGGAGCGAATGTGAAAGTCAACTGTATAATGTGAGTGATGGATGATCGGAGTTGGATGTGGGACTAATTAGGTTAATAGGATGAATTACCAACCAAGAAAAGGGGAATTCCTATATCCGGGCTTCCTGCCAACTCAAAGTGAGTCGGTGAAAATACTAGCTGTGTGACCAAAGGAGAAAATGCTATGAGTTTGATATCTGTTCTCGGACTATAATTAGTTGGCCCAGAAAATACATCCCTTGCTTTCTCACTGCAGATTATAAGTTTCCAGGTGGAGAGTAATTGATTTATTTATAATTGATTCCATGACTTTACATGGGACGCAGCATAATGATATTGGTCTGTAGTTATCGACAAGAGAGGGCTCTCCTTTTTTGAAGATGGGGATGACTATAGCTTTTGACCATAGTTTGGGAAGTGTACTGGTTCTGAAGGATTTTTTGAAGATTATGATCAGTGGTTCTGCTATAGCAGAAGATATTTTTTTAGGAAGTATGCACATAGACCGTCTGGCCTGACTGATAGAGAGGGTTTAAGGTCACGTAATGCTTTTTCAACTTGGTCTTCACTGAAGTTTATTAGGGTTAGGTCATTGAGAGAGTTTTTGGCGCGAGTGACAAATTTGGGGGATGAGCCATTGCTATTGACAAAGACAGAGCCAAAGAATGTGTTGAGGAGGTTAGTTTTGGATGAATCATCATGGTATTCTTTGTTGTTGAGCCCTTTGAGAGGTGGGATAGGTCTAGAGTCCTTGGGTTTGTTGTTGACAAAGTTGTAGAAGACTCGATTGGATTTGGAGCGTGGGAGGTTTTCCTCTTATATGCTGTGGTAGTTGAGACATTCTGTTTTTATTTGGTTGCATATGCTTTTATAACGGCTTTTGAAGTTTGCTAATTGTCCTTTTTTGTTTTTGCGCCATAGTGATTTTTTGTTTATTTGTAATTTTCTTATTGAGATGGGGAGGTTATTTTTCTTGATTGAGGTAGATGTTAATGGTACGTAAAGTCTGATGATTATTTTCATCTTGAGCAAGAATGTGTTGTAGAGGTCATTCACAGAGTTGCAGTTAGAGAATAAAGTTTACCAGTTTAATGTTGAGAGATGGGCATCAATGAGTTCATAGTTCGCTTTTTTGAAGTTAAATTTCTGTGTCGCATTATTTGGGTGGATCTTAGTGTGGCTTAGGTTGCGACTGAAGTTGATCATGTTGTGGTCATTGTTGGAGAAAGGTTCTATTGTTTGTAAGCCATATATTGCGCTTTTGCTGTTGCAGAAGATGACATCCAGACAGTTATCTAATCTAGTATTGTTAGTTACCAGTTGGTCAAGTCCCAGACTGATGACTGTGTTATATATAATAGAGTGGATAGATTCCGTGCTACATTCATTTAATGTCCAGTTTATGTGTGGTAGGTTGAGGTCACCAAGGAATATGATGGGGTGTGGGCAGTGGGTAGCCCACATTAGTAGTGTGGATAACTTTTTTGCATGTGCGATGTCATAGTCCAGAGCTCTGTAGCAGAGTAAGAAGCGAATTGTGGTATTTAGGGATAGATCACAGACAATAGTTTCAGGGAGCAATAGATCCTACGCAACTTTGATGTTTTTTAGGTTGAGAGAGTTTTTGTAGAATACAGCTACTCCGCCTCCTCTGCGGGATTCACCGTCATAGCGAGAGACAAGATAGTTCCTTGTTGTAATAATGGAGTCTGAGTATGATTTTAGATTATTTTAATATTAGATTTGTTTACATTGTCTTTTTTATTATTGTTAGGCGCCCCGAGTCTTCGGAGAGGGGCGGCATACAAATCTAATAAATAAATAAAATAAAAATAAAATGATGCATTGAGCCATGTTTCACAAACAAAGATAATATCAAAGGCTGAGGAGTCAAGAAGGGGGAGGAATTCTGACATCTTATTCACTATAGTTCTAGCATTTAATAATTTGCATTTGAAATTTCCAAATTTCCATTGAGTTTCCAAATGTAAAATAATGCACTTGGGGAAAAGGAATCCTCAATCTGAGTATTTCATTGGCAGTTCTGTGTTAGCAAAAACTTCAGAAGAGAAGGATTTAGGGGTAGTGATTTCTGACAGTCTCAAAATGGGTGAGCAGTGTGGTCGAGCAGTAGGAAAAGCAAGTAGGATGCTTGGCTGCATAGCTAGAGATATAACAAGCAGGAAGAGGGAGATTGTGATCCCCTTATATAGAGCGCTGGTGAGACCACATTTGGAATACTGTGTTCAGTTCTGGAGACCTCACCTACAAAAAGATATTGACAAAATTGAACGGGTCCAAAGACGGGCTACAAGAATGGTGGAAGATCTCAAGCATAAAACGTATCAGGAAAGACTTAATGAACTCAATCTGTATAGGCTGGAGGACAGAAGGAAAAGGGGGGACATGATCGAAACATTTAAATATGTTAAAGGGTTCAGGAGGGAAGTGTTTTTAATAGGAAAGTGAACACAAGAACAAGGGGACACAATCTGAAGTTAGTTGGGGGAAAGATCAAAAGCAACGTGAGAAAATATTATTTCACTGAAAGAGTAGTAGATCCTTGGAACAAACTTCCAGCAGACGTGGTAGATAAATCCACAGTAACTGAATTTAAACATGCCTGGGATAAACATATATCCATTGTAAGATAAAATACAGGAAATAGTATAAGGGCAGACTAGATGGACCATGAGGTCTTTTTCTGCCGTCAGTCTTATATGTTTCTATGTTTCTATGAGACTGGTTTTGTGTTGGGAGTAGGTTTTGGGTTGGTTAGAGGTAGAGGTTAGAGGTATATGATTCACCTGTGCAAAGTTGGAGTCTCCTTTGAATATTCTTCCTTGGCAAGAACCTGCTTACCTGAAAAAGCAAAGAATGTGGAGTCCCAGAAGGAATGAAATCACCACAATGCAACCAATGAAATGTATTTACATCGGTTCAGCTTCTTGACAGAAGGAGAATTCAGGACAACCTGTCAAGGCTGGGTGAAGTCCCTCTGGCGCTTCCAGCCCATCATGTTGTATATATTTCTGCATTCCTGTCCGAAGGAAGACAACTAGGCCGATGTGTCCCCAGGAGATTTGCAGTGGAACCAGATGTTACCTTCATCGGAACTTCCCTTTGTGATTAATTGTCTCTAACTCTCTGGGTGGAGTTTGTATTTTGCCACTTGAGGGCATAGTATCATTGTGCTTTTCTCTGACATGAAATCTGTTTCTCAATCACGCCTCCCCTCTTTCTCTCTCTCACAAATAATAATTAGGTTATAAAAAAGGAGATTTTTTCCCTGTAGCTCGGGGTTGACATGAGGGGTCTTTGGTGGTCTTTGAGGTTCAGGGAGAGAGAGAGAGAGGAAAGGAGAGAGAGAGAAAGAGAGAAAAAGAGAGAGGGAGGGAGAGGGAGAGAGAAAGAGATAGAGAGAAAGAGAGAAAGAGAGGGAGAGGGAGTGGGAGGGAGAGGGAGAGAGAGAGAAAGGGAGAGAGAGGGAGGGAGAGAGAGAAAGAGAAAGAGAGAGAGAGAAGGAGAAGGAGAGAAAGAGAAAGAGGGAGAGAGAAAGAGAAAGAGAGAGAGAAAAAAAGAGAAAGAGAGGGAGGGAGGGAGAGAGAGAAAGAGAAAGAGAGAAAGTAAAGGAGAGAGAAAGAAAGAGAGAGAGAAAGAGAAAGAGAGGGAGAGAGTGGGAGGGAAAGAAAAAGAGAGAGAGAAAGAGAGAAAGAGAGGGAGAGAGAGTGGGAGGGAGAGGGAGAGAGAGAGAAAGGGAGAGAGAGAAAGGGAGAGAGAGAAAGAGATAGGGAGAGAGAGAAAGAGAAGGAGAGAGAGAGAAAGAGAAGGAGAGAGAGAGAAAGAGAAGGAGAGAGAGAGAAAGAGAGAGAGAGAAAAAGAGAAAGAGAGGGAGGGAGGGAGAGGGAGAGAGAGAGAGAGAGAAAGAGAGAGAGAGAGAAAGGGAAAGAGAGAGAAAGAGAAGGAGAGAGAAAGAAAGAGAGAGAGAGAAAGAGAGAAAGAGAGGGAGGGAGAGTGGGAGGGGGAGGGAGAGAGAGACAAAGGGAGAGAGAGGGAGAGAGAGAAAGAGAGAGAAAGAGAGAGAGAGAAAGAGAAGGAGAGAGAGAAAAAGAGAGAGAGAGAAAAAGAGAGAGACAGAAAAAGAGAGAGACAGAAAAAGAGAGAAAGAGGGAGGGAGAGGGAGAAAGAGAGAGAGAGAGAAAGAGAAGAAGAGAGAGAAAAAGAGACAGAGAAAAAGAAAGAAAGAGGGAGGGAGAGGGAGAAAGAGAGAGAGAGAGAAAGAGAGAGAGAGAGAGAGGGTGGGGCGGGAGAGGGATCTAGTAGGAAAAGAACTGCTCAGAAAAATTGGATTGGATTTCCCACCCATCCCTCCCCGTATTGTTACTGTCATAATTAGATTTAAGATATAAAATAGCTAATATGAATTGATACTCTTTGTTGTTTTGAAAAGATTTGGATTTTTTTTTCCCTCTTAAAGGGCAGCTTTAATAAAACGAGGGTTTAAATACATGAATGAGATAAGTATCTAAGAAATGGATTGAAGCACTATCACATAGTTTTACTAGGAAAAAAAGCAAATAGCCCAGAGAAATTTTGATAGCTAATAGCGTTCTGAACTGGAATGAGAACAGAAGGCAATCTTTGAAATCCAGATGGCAAAATTAGAAAAGGAGGTAGCCCAAGATAATTAATGTATACCGAAACAAAATAGATGCAAATGAAGAATTATAATTAAGAATTTGGTGATTGATGTTATATTATATTGTATTGAAATTTGAAGGTATGTGATTTCTGTATGTTTGTAAGGGTGGATGAAAAAAATAAAAAAAAATGCACCCTAAAAAGGAAAAATTGGATTGCAAGACGAGACAAATCAACTCTGAAGCTGGACGTAAGCTAGAGGACTGTGTGTATTTATAATAACAATGAGGAGGAAGAGGGTATCTACGAGACCGCCTTCTGCTGCACGAATCCCAGCGACTGGTTAGGTCCCACAGAGTTGGTCTCCTCCGGGTCTCGTCAACTAAACAATGTCGTTTGGCGGGACGCAGAGGAAGAGCCTTCTCTGTGGCGGCTCCGACCCTCTGGAATCAGCTCCCTCCAGAGATTAGAACTGCCCCCACCCTCCTTGCCTTTCGTAAACTCCTTAAAACCCACCTCTGTCATCAGGCATGGGGGAACTGAAACATCTCCCCCTGCCTATGTAGTTCTTTGTGTATGATATGATTGTATGTATGGTTTATATATAAATCTAAATCTAATAAATCTACGAAAACATACATACATGCATACATACATACATACATACATACATACATACATATATATATGTAAATCTACGAATATATATATATATATATATATATATATATATATATATATATATATATATGACGGTCTTGGTATATTCGGGTTTCTTCTCGTGTAGGATTTTGAAATTTCTGGCGACGTTTCGACAAGGTCCCACTCGTCATCTTCAGGCTGGTGTTTCTGTCCTTGTTCTAAGGCGAACACGGCAAGACCTGAGCTGCCTTCCTTCTATAAATACTGGTGGCTGGGTGTGGTTTGATGGCTCAGCAATTGCCTGCTGTGTAGAAACTTCCTGGTGAGTCAGTGGGGTAACACCTGGGGTCGCTGATGTAGCTGAGGTATGCTGATTAGTTAATGGTTGTGGATTAGGCGTGATATCCTGAGTAGTTGGAGCTTGCATGCTACTTGATTGTTTTGCAATGTGTGTTCTGAGTCTGGTTTCAGTTTCTGTGGCTGGGATGCGTTTGAGGGCATCCCAGCTACATCAACGACCCCAGTTGTTACCCCACTGACTCTCCAGGAAGTTTCTACACAGCAGGCAATTGCTGAGCCATCAAACCGACATAAAAAAACACACACACAAAAAAAACCATATAGCCCCTCCCTGGTACACAGCTGGAAGGGATCTGATCTGATAGCTTAACTGCTAATTCTCTGCCTTACAAGGCAGAGTCCACCGGATCAAATCCCAGTAAGGAAGGGTATGGCTAGCTGATGAGGCCAGAACAAGGCCGAAATGGGACCATCCTAGTCTCCCTTAATTTTAAAAATCCAGCTAAAAAAAAATTTGACACATACAGAATATAGTTGTCGGCTATAAATAAAATTAACTGCCTTGAAGTGGCCCTGGGTTGGGCCTAGAGGCAAAAAGGAGCTGTGACGTTCCTTCAAATATACCAGGGTGATCCGACATAAATATATAACATTATATATAACGTCATAGCTCCTTTTTGCCTCTAGGTCCAACCCAGGACCATTACAAGGCAGTTAATTTTTTACTTATAGCCGACAACTATATTATGTATGTGTCAAGCTAAAATTCCAGCTAAAAAAACATTTGAGATATATATATATATATATATATATATATATATAGATAGATAGATAGATAGATAGATAGATAGATAGATAGATAGATAGAGATAGAGATAGAGATAGAGATAGAGATAGAGATAGAGATAGAGATAGAGATAGAGATAGAGATAGAGATAGAGATAGAGATATACCAGGGTGATTCGACACAAAATGTAACCCTTCCCTGGTACAGAGCTGAAGGGATTGGATACTGTAGCCTAGAGGATAATTCTCTGCCTTACAAGGCAAAGGTTGCAGGTTCAAGTCCCAGTGGGTATGGCTAGCTGATGAGGCCAAAATAAGGCCGAAATAGATCTATCCTAGTCTCCCTTAATTTTCAAATTCAGCTTAAACATGTGACACATACAGATAGAATTGTCGGCTATCAATAAAATTAACTGCCTTGGAAATGGCCCTGGGTTGGGCCGAGAGGCAAAAAAGGAGCTGTGATGTTCCTTCAATATACCAGGGTGATTCGACACAAAATGTAACCCTTCCCTGGTACAGAGCTGAAGGGATTGGATACTGTAGCCTAGAGGATAATTCTCTGCCTTACAAGGCAAAGGTTGCAGGTTCAAGTCCCAGTGGGTATGGCTAGCTGATGAGGCCAAAATAAGGCCGAAATAGATCTATCCTAGTCTCCCTTAATTTTCAAATTCAGCTTAAACATGTGACACATACAGATAGAATTGTCGGCTATCAATAAAATTAACTGCCTTGGAAATGGCCCTGGGTTGGGCCGAGAGGCAAAAAAGGAGCTGTGATGTTCCTTCAATATACCAGGGTGATTCGACACAAAATGTAACCCTTCCCTGGTACAGAGCTGAAGGGATTGGATACTGTAGCCTAGAGGATAATTCTCTGCCTTACAAGGCAAAGGTTGCAGGTTCAAGTCCCAGTGGGTATGGCTAGCTGATGAGGCCAAAATAAGGCCGAAATAGATCTATCCTAGTCTCCCTTAATTTTCAAATTCAGCTTAAACATGTGACACATACAGATAGAATTGTCGGCTATCAATAAAATTAACTGCCTTGGAAATGGCCCTGGGTTGGGCCGAGAGGCAAAAAAGGAGCTGTGATGTTCCTTCAATATACCAGGGTGATTCGACACAAAATGTAACCCTTCCCTGGTACAGAGCTGAAGGGATTGGATACTGTAGCCTAGAGGATAATTCTCTGCCTTACAAGGCAAAGGTTGCAGGTTCAAGTCCCAGTGGGTATGGCTAGCTGATGAGGCCAAAATAAGGCCGAAATAGATCTATCCTAGTCTCCCTTAATTTTCAAATTCAGCTTAAACATGTGACACATACAGATAGAATTGTCGGCTATCAATAAAATTAACTGCCTTGGAAATGGCCCTGGGTTGGGCCGAGAGGCAAAAAAGGAGCTGTGATGTTCCTTCAATATACCAGGGTGATTCGACACAAAATGTAACCCTTCCCTGGTACAGAGCTGAAGGGATTGGATACTGTAGCCTAGAGGATAATTCTCTGCCTTACAAGGCAAAGGTTGCAGGTTCAAGTCCCAGTGGGTATGGCTAGCTGATGAGGCCAAAATAAGGCCGAAATAGATCTATCCTAGTCTCCCTTAATTTTCAAATTCAGCTTAAACATGTGACATATATATATATATATATATATATATATATATATATATATATATATATATATATGAATGATGAGGCAGCAGCCATCTCGATCACCGGAACATAGAAACTTTAATAAAACCACTTAGCTTTCGTTAGCGTGCTGCTAACTTCGTCAGAGTATTAAAATGCCATGGGAGACAAACATCTTTATAAAGCATTACTCAGTCTGCTCATTGCCCGCGTCACGGGGCCACACCCTTCCCTCCCCCCTGCGGTAAGCCTAATTGTGGGCTTAATCCTGCTGGCTGAAGGGAGATCTACCGCTTTTGCTCGTGTTTGTTGCCTTTTTCCCTCCCCAAGGGAGGGGGTGGAGTTGTGAGGCAATGCTTCGGAGGTGTTTGGTATTCCTTTCTTCCCCCCATTGTCGTTGTTACTTTCTATAGTAGTACATGTCTGCTCTTGCAATTTTTTTACCCATGTCCTCGTCCTAGGTCTACACTGTTCTAATCCTAGGACGAGGACATGGGTAAAAAAATTGCAAGAGCAGACATGTACTACTATAGAAAGTAACAACGACAATGGGGGGAAGAAAGGAATACCAAACACCTCCGAAGCATTGCCTCACAACTCCACCCCCTCCCTTGGGGAGGGAAAAAGGCAACAGACACGAGTAAAAGCGGTAGATCTCCCTACAACCAGCAGGATTAAGCCTCACAATTCCACCCCCTCCCTTGGGGAGGGAAAAAGGCAACAAACACGAGCAAAAGCGGTAGATCTCCCTTCAGCCAGCAGGATTAAGCCCACAATTAGGCTTACCGCAGGGGGGAGGGAAGGGTGTGGCCCCGTGACGCGGGCAATGAGCAGACTGAGTAATGCTTTATAAAGATGTTTGTCTCCCACGGCATTTTAATACTCTGACGAAGTTAGCAGCACGCTAACGAAAGCTAAGTGGTTTTATTAAAGTTTCTATGTTCCGGTGACCTGTGTATATCAAAACAAGGCATGTTTCCTTTTTATTCCCTTTCAAAATAAAAAATAAAAAATAAACCCTGAGACAAATTTACATTACCCGTCACAGCTGGAGCTCTGCAGGCTCACCCTGTGAGATCTTACCAGTATTGGCAAAACAATTTTTCATTTTTCTTAAAATAATTCAAATGCTTTACTTGGGAAACTTTGAAACGCATTTTGTATTTTGTCTTAGACACCAATGGGAACTTTTGCAGATAAAATTGGATTGCTTTGAATATCTGAATTTGCATGACTTGCTTGGTGAAGGGATGGATCCCTTGCCAACTACTGGATTTTATGTTTCACGATAATTAATAATTTTACTGACACTCCAGCCCAAGCTAGAATGGCCACAGTGCAACACAGAGCTAAGGCCAAAGGCTGAGAATAAATAGGGTGATGCAGTTTGGAACTGATTCAAAGAAGTTTCAGATTATGGCAATTGTAGTTGTTTGACCTCTGCCTTTTAGGGATGTTTTGTTTTATTTATTATTTTATTTATTTTTATTTATTGGATTTGTATACTGCCCCTCTCCGCAGACTCGGGGCGGCTAACAACAGCAATAAAACAGTATATAACAAAATCCAATACTAACAACAGTTAAAAACCCATTATATAAAAACCAATCATACAAACAGACATACCATGCATAAAATTGTAAAGGCCTAGGGGGAAGTGTATCTCAGTTCCCCCATGCCTGGCGGCAGAGGTGGGTTTTAAGCAGCTTTCGAAAGGCAAGGAGGGTGGGAGCAATTCTAATCTCTGGGGGAGTTGGTTCCAGAGGGCCGGGGCCGCCGCAAAGGAGGTTCTTCTTCTGGGTCCTGCCAAGCGACATTGTTTGGTTGACGGGACCCGGAGAAGGCCCACTCTGTGGGACCTAACTGGTCACTGGGATTCGTGCAGCAGAAGGCGGTCCCTGAGATAATCTGGTCCGGTTCCATGAAGGGCTTTATAGGTCATAACCAACACTTTGAATTGTGACCGGAAACTGATCGGCAATCAATGCAGACTGTGGAGTGTTGGTGTAACATGGGCATATTTGGGAAAGCCCATGACTGCTCTCACAGCTGCATTCTGCACGATCTGAAGTTTCCGAACACTTTTCAAAGGTAGCCCCATGTAGAGAGCGTTACAGTAGTCGAGCCTCGAGGTGATGAGGGCATGAGTGACTGTGAGCAGTGACTCCCGGTCCAAATAGGGTCGCAACTGGTACACCAGGCGAACCTGGGCGAACGCCCCTCTCACCACAACTGAAAGGTGTTTCTCTAATATGAGCTGTAGATCGAGGAGGACGCCCAAGTTGTGGACCCTCTCTGAGGGGGTCAATGATTCTTCCCCCAGGGTAATGGACGGACAGATGGAATTGTCCTTGGGAGCAGTTTCCATGCTGTAACAGGGCCTGAAACCCGACTGCTGGGGACCTAGATAATTGGCTTCTTCCAAGGACCGCTGGAGCTGGAGCGCCACCACCTTCTCAACAATCTTCCCCATAAAGGGAAGGTTGGAGACTGGACGATAGTTATTAAGTACAGCTGGGTCCAGGGAAGGCTTCTTGAGGAGGAGGCGCACAAGCACCTCCTTATATGGTGTTGGAAAGGACCCCCTCCCCAAGGAAGCGTTGACAATCTCCTGGGCCCAGCTCCGTGTCACTTCCCTGCTGGCCGAAACCAGCCAAGAGGGACACGGATCCAGTAAGCAGGTGGCGGAACTCACAGCTCCAATGACCTTGTCCGTTTCATCAGTTCACTTCATCTTCTCTTCTCTTCTCTTCTCTTCTCTTCTATTCTATTTTAACCTATTCATAGTTAATAAAGATTATTTTTTTAAAAAAATAGTGAGAATCAATGTAGCCTCCCCCTTTAGCCAATGAGTTTCTTTGGTTTAATAATTCTGCCATCTCTAAACTTTGGTTTCTCGCTCTCTCTGTTTTTTTCTTTTTTTCATCTTTTCTTTCATTTATAAACTGCCCAACACCTCTACGAGTCAGGCAGCGTAGACATTTCATTTTAATATCAATAATGCATGGAACGTCGAAGGCTCCGAGATGTCACTCAACCTGCAGTTTCTTTTATATCGCCCGACTCGGTGCTTGGCTAATTGGTTGAGTTCAGCTCTTTCCTTAGGAGCAGGCAGCTTGACTTCCTGGGCTTCTGCGCTCTTTAATTACAGGCGTGTTAATTGGTTCAGGACCTCTGATAGCTCCAGAGCTGCCTCATTTCAGCTGCTGACGGTGGTGCCGGCTGAGGTCCTGCCAGTTTGGTTTCTGAATTTGAAGGCTGACACCGAGGCCAAAAAAATACCTGACTCCGCCAGACTTGAAATTAGAATAGAATATAATAGAATTTTATTGGCCAAGTGTGATTGGACTCACAAGGAATTTGTCTTGGTGCATATGCTCTCAGCGTACGTAAAATAAAATATACATTTGTCAAGAATCGTGTGGTACAACACTTAACGATTGTCATAGGGGTCAAATAAGCAATGAAGAAGCAATATTAATAAAAATCTTAGGATATAAGCAACAAGTTACAGTCATGCAGTCAACATGGGAGGAAATGGGTGATAGGAGTGATGAGAAAAACTAGTAGAATAGAAGTGCAGATTTAGTAAAAAGTCTGACAGTGTTGAGGGAATTATTTGTTTAGTAGAGTGATGGCGTTCGGGAAAAAACTGTTCTTGTGTCTCGTTGTCTTGGTGTGCAGTGCTCCATAGCGACGTTTTGAGGGTAGGAGTTGAAACAGTTTGTGTCCAGGATGATATTATGATAATGATGATGCTTTGGTTAGTAGAGTGATATTACTGGAGAAGATCTGTAGACTTCAATTCCCAGAATCCCGCAGTCAGTTGTTGCCAAGGTTGGAGACCCTTCCTTTAAAGGGTCCTTCTCACACCTGGTTGGAAATCATGAGAGCCTGCCTCTAAAGCTGACGACAGTGCACCATAGATTTGGATAAAAAGGCCAGGTTTTTCCCCCCTGCATTGCTGTTGAGGATTCGTGAGGAGGGGAGCGATGCATTTAGCCATGTTTCGCAGGCAAAGATAATGTCAAAGGTGTCAGTGTTTAGTAGTAGTAGGAATTCAGACATCTTGTTAATTATGTTTCTTGCATTGATTAGTTTGCATTTGAGATTGGTTTTAAAAACATAGACACATAGAAGACTGACGGCAGAAAAATACCTCATGGTCCATCTAGTCTGCCCTTATATTATGTCCTGTGTTTTATCTTAGGATGGATCAATGTTTATCCCAGGCATGTTTAAATTCAGTTCCTGTGGAATTACCAACCACGTCTGCTGGAAGTTTGTTCCAAGCATCTACTACTCTTTCAGTCAAGTAATATTTCCTCACGTGGCTTCTGATCTTTCCTCCAACTCACCTCAGATTGTGCCCCCTTGTTCTTGTGTTCACTTTCCCATTAAAAACACTTCCCTCCTGAACCTTATTTAACCCTTTAACATATTTAAATGTTTTGGTAGCCCTTCACTGTTAAAAACATACTATTTAATTATTTCCTATTTTAAAAGTAATTAAGGATCATAGTAAGGTGCTAGAAAGGAAGGACAATGAAAAAACTATTCAAAAAGTATTCAATAAATAGTGCATAAATCTACTACCCGCACTGTGCTCCCCCCTCCATGGGGGCAGAAGCTCATTTTTACACATACGACGCCTAAAACATGAATGAGATAAGAACTACGACGCCTAAAACACGATCTAAGTATTGCCCACAAAATCATATGCCGCAACGTCCTGCCTGTCAATGACTACTTCAGCTTCAACCGCAACAACACAAGAGCATGCAACAAATTCAAACTTAATATTAATCGCTCCAAGCTTGACTTTAAAAAATATGACTTTAGCAATCGAGTTGTTGTAGCATGGAACTCATTACCGGACTCAGTAGTGTCAACCCCAACCCCCAACATTTCTCCCTTAGACTATCCATGATTGACCTCTCCAGGTTCCTAAGAGGTCAGTACATAAGTGCACTAGCCTGCCTTTCGTCCCCTGTCCAATTGTCTCTCCTTATCTCATATATCATATATCTTTTCTTCCTTTCATATATCTTCTCCTCTACTTTTATATCTTTTCATTATTATTATTATTATTATTATTATTATTATTATTATTATTATTTCAATTTTTATGACGCCCTTCTCTTTAAACCCAGGGCGGCTTACAACATGTTAGCAATAGCACATTTTATATATAATACTTCATGTCTATCCTCTTCAATATGCATTGTATCTTTAACAGTGATATTAACAGTGTATTGGACTAACTAACTAACTAACTAACTAACTAACTAACTAACTAACTAACTAACTAAATAAATAACTAAATAACTAAATAAATAAATAAATAAATAAATAAATAAATAATAAATAAATAAATAAATAAATAAATAAATAAATAAATAAATAAATAAATAAATAAATAAATAAATAAATAAATAAATGTGTATATAATAAATCACTACCTTACATAGCTGGAGAGGAAAACTGGTGTTCTCTCAAATGTAGACACACACATGAAATATGTGTGGAATTCTAGTTTTCCTTTTTAAAAAAAAATATTTTTATTGTTTTCAAACTAAAAAGACATAACATGACCGACAAACATAAAATAGACAAAACATAACACATAACATAAAAAAGGAGCTACAATTGCTCCGCTCAGTATTGAAGTCATCTCAGTACAGAAAGGAAAAGTTAATTATAATTTAGATCAATTCAGAAAAAGTAAACATTTCTATAAAAAATCTTGATATAATCTATTCCAAAGCTAATAAATTTAACTATTAAACTCTATACTTCAACATCGTTAAACGTTCCTTTTATTCCACCACGAACAAACCTTTTGCCAAGTTTTATAAAATTCTGTTTCCATTTGGTTAATCAACCTAAAATTCTAGTTTTGCAGGATGGACTTTTGTTCATTGTGATGCAGTCAATACCTCTGATGGTTTGCTGGTGACCTTGTTCAGGTAAGCTCAGGAAAGGTCTTCCTTTTATTCTCCCCCCCTCCCTTGATCAATAGTGCTGTGCTCTGTATTGCTGTATTAGCACTTTTCTTTGTGTTGCCCGATCTGTTCCTATCTGGTTTGGAAAGAGGCTTACTCAACTGAAGGGCAGGAATAAAAAAAGATAAGAGGAGAAAGGGATGAAAAAGGGAAGGGAAAGTGGAGGAATCAGAGTTTGATCTCTATTTGACCTTAGCACATTTTTTTCTATACAGTGGAACCCCGACATAAGAGCTGCTCTACTTAAGAGCAACTCGAGATAAGAGCTGGGAGGGGAGAGATATTTTTGTTCTACTTACAAGCCCAAATTCGAGATACAAGCGCCAAGGAGCTGTCTCCTGAAGCCAAACGCTAACTTCCGCGTTCGGCTTCAGGAGACAGCTGCGAAGCGGCGTGCGTGTTTTAAAAGGTTGCAGCCGGCCTGGGGGGCTCGGGGGGTGCTTGCAGCTTTCTTTCTTGCTCTTTTTCTTTCTCTCTTTTACCTTCCCTTCCTCTATTTCTTCTTTTGTTTCTCCTTCCCACCTTCTTCCCTCCCTCCCTCCCTTCACTCATTCCTCTCTTACTCTCCCCTTTCATAAGTTTCCTTGCTTCCTTCCTCTGTTCCTGTCCCTTCCCCCTTTCTTTCTTTCTTTCTTTCTTTCTTTCTTTCTTTCTTTCTTTCTTTCTTTCTTTCTTTCTTTCTTTCTTTCTTTCTTTCTTTCTTTCTTGCTTTCTTTCTTGCTCTTTTTCTTTCTCTCTTTTACCTTCCCTTCCTCTATTTCTTCTTTTCTTTCTCCTTCCCACCTTCTTCCCTCCCTCCCTCCCTTCACTCATTCCTCTCTTACTCTCCCCTTTCATAAGTTTCCTTGCTTCCTTCCTCTGTTCCTGTCCCTTCCCTCTTTCCTTCCTTCCTTCCCACCCTCCGTCCATTCATTCACCCATTCCTCTCTTGATCGCTTAAAGCCGGTCCCTGGTGCAAAAAGGGTTGGGGACCTCTGTCCTACAGGATTGGGTGGCAGAGAAGTTGAACATATGTAAATTTAAAAGTTTAAGAAAGTTTACAAGTTAAGTGAAAGAAACTTCATTATTCATTTATATGTACATGTACATTTCTTCATTAAAAACATGTCTTTCTGCATAATTTAGACTAACTTTCTGAGTTTTTTGAGGGCTGGAACCAATTAAAATTATTTACATTAATTCCTATGGGGAAAAGTCGTTCGAGATAAGAGCTGCTCGACTTAAGAGCCCAGGTCCGGAACAAATTAAACTCGTATCTCGAGGTACCACTGTATGTGGGGCTGTTTGCTGTTGGCACCAGTTGGGAAAAAGGGATGCAGGTTTTTGTGGGGTACAAATTTTTTTGAGGCCAAGTAGAAACAACAACAACAACAATACAGTTGGAAGGGACCTTGGAGGTCTTCTAGTCCAGACCCCTGCTTAGGCAGGAAACCCTACATTACTTCAGACAGATGGTTATCCAACATCTGCTTAAAAACCTCCAGTGTTGGGGAATTCACTACTTCTGGAGGCAGGTAGTTCCACTGATCAACCATTTTGTCTCTCAGGAAATGTCTCCTTAGTTCTATTCTGCAGGCGTGTTTCAACCGCCCGTAATTACAGGGTAATTAGTCCAGGAAGACACACACCACACGATAAAAGGAAAACCCAAAAGTTTTTATAAACAGAAAAACAGAAACAGCTCCCTTTTTAAATGTCAAAGGGATTTTCTGGTACACACAAGGCACAGGTTAAATGCAATCCAATTGCTCACCCAATAACTGGGAAATTGAGTCCAATTCTAAAGTCCAGAGAGTCCACACACAATCTTGAACAGCACAAAAATCACGATCTTGATGAAACAATGAATCAGATAAACTGCCATGAGGCTAAAACACCAGGTTGCACTTTTATCTGTAGCACTGATTACAGCAGCCCCACCCAACCACAGGTGGCCTTATTTTCTCTTGTAATAATCCTTCAGTTGTTGTCTCCTATGCATCACTCTACGCATGCGTGGATGTGTCATTAATTCTTATTCAGAATCCAGGGATGATACAGATGATTGATCTCCTCCTGGGCTGTCTGCCAAACTCCCCTCTTCCCTGTCATTCATGCTTCCTTGGTCAGAGGAGGCTTCGTCAGCAGATTCCATCGGGAGCAAAACAGGCCTGCGGCATGTAGATGTTTCCTCCACATCCACCTGCACATTCCTTGGGGCAGGAGCTGGGCCAGAGCTAACCACAACAAGTTCTAGGTTGCTTCTCTCCTTGTTTAGTTTCCACCCATTGTTTCTTGTCCTGCCCTCAGGTGCTTTGGAGAATAGGTTGACGCTTTCTTCTTTGTGACAACCCCTGAGATATTGAGATAACACTGCTATCCTGTCTCCCCTGGTCCTTCTTTTCATGAAATTAGCCATGCCCAGTTCCTGCAACCATTTTTTATATGTTTTAGCCTTCAGTCCCCTAATCCTCTCCGTTGCTCTTTTCTACACTCTAGACTCAGTTTCTGACTGGTCCAACACATGGCAACTCCAAATCTCAACCAGCAAATGCTCTGTCCTACACATCGGCAAAAAGAATCAGAACTTCAAATACAAACTTAATAAACAAATTATCACAGATAACCCCCACTCGGTCAAGGACCTCGGGATACTAATAACTAAAGATCTAAGTGCCAAAGCCCACTGCAACAACATCGCTAAGAAGGCCTCAAGAGTTGTTAATCTAATCCTACGTAGCTTCTGCTCTGGAAATCTCACACTACTTACCAGAGCTTACAAAACTTTTGCCAGACCCATCCTCGAATATAGCTCATCTGTTTGGAACCCATATCGCATCTCAGACATTAACACCCTTGAAAATGTTCAAAGATACTTCACAAGAAGAGCCCTTCATTCCTCCACTCGAAACAGAATACCCTATGAAACTAGACTTACAATCCTGGATCTTGAAAGCTTAGAACTACGACACCTTAAACATGATCTAAGTATTGCCCACAAGATCATATGTTGCAATGTCCTGCCTGTCGGCGACTACTTCAGCTTCAACCACAACAACACAAGAGCACACAACAGATTCAAGCTTAACATTAAACGCTCCAAACTTGACTGTAAAAAATATGACTTTAGTAATCGGGTTGTTGAAGCGTGGAACTCCGTAGTATCATCCCCTAACCCCCAACATTTTACCCTTAGACTATCCACGGTTGACCTCTCCAGATTCCTAAGAGGTCAGTAAGGGGCGTACATAAGCGCACTAGAGTGACTTCCGTCCCCTGTCCTATAGTCTCTCCTATATCTCGTATTTCTTCTCTACTATATCCTCTATAACCTTCATTGTGTATTATTGTGTATTGGACAAAATAAATAAATAAAATAAAATACGTGAAAGGGGGCTAGTGACTAACACCTCCCAGGATCTAAACCCTCATTCATTCCTCCACTGAAATCATTCTTGGAGGAAGCAGGAGAACCGTAATCCACAACTGTGAAAGTAATCCAGAGGAATATTAGGACTGGTGATGCTATCAAAGGCTTACACAGACACACGCAAACATCACAAGTGAAAGACAGCTAAAGAAAGCAGGCTTCCTTCTGAAGAGTAATTCTGTTTCGTAAACTGCAACCACCTGTTTATTTTCTTTGTAGTGAATTGTTGGGGAATGGATCACGTATCTCAGAAAACCAGAGCTGCCTGATGACTGATTTAGTAAATAGAAAATGGGCTCATAAAAACAACGGTTCAAACGATGGATCGGAAAACACAATCATGGAGCGGGTCCAACCTTATCATATTTTTTCCAGACTTTCCCTGCAGCCAGCTGTCTGTCTGTGTGTGGCAGTATCTGCGTGTGTATCTCTGTGTGTACACAAACATATCACAGATGTAAAACAACCGACACAGAAAAACAAGGCCAGGAACCCTGTAAATCACGACAGAGCAACCTGTTTATTTCTCTGAAGATGTTCCAGAAAAAAACTCTAAGGAAAAAGTCCCTAAAAGCGGTAAAAAGTAACACAATTAAAAATGCCCCATGACAATTGTATATCCTTCATAGACCACATAGCATCAACAAGCATCATGGGGCTTTTCGGAAAAGTCCACCGAAGCAGAAATGCCTCACTGTGAATATGCACACATTATATTTAATTTCTCTATCGATTTTTAAAGGATTTGGAAATGAAGTTGCACCGGGTATGCGTAGAACGGGTATGAAGGGAACAATTTACTTTCTAGCCTTTCATAGTTCTAGTGCAGGGGTCTCCAAACTTGGCAACTTCTTTTTTAGAATAGAATAGAATTCTTTATTGGCCAAGTGTGATTGGACACACAAGGAATTTGTCTTTGGTGCAGATGCTCTCAGTGTACATAAAAGAAAAGAGACATTTGTCAAGAATCATGAAGCACGACACTAAATGATTGATTTAGTACTGAATGAGCAATGAGCAATCAGGAAACAATCAATATTAATATAAATTGTAAGGATACAAGCAAGAAAGTTACAGTTTTTCTTTCTCTCTCTCTTCCTCCTTTATTTCTTTTATTCCTTCCTCCCACCCTTCTTTCTTCCCTCCCTCCCTCCCTTCTTTCTTTTTCCCCTTCCTTCCTTCTTTCTTTCTCTCTCCCTCCTTTCTTTCTTTTCTTCCTCCCTCCCTCCCTTCTTTTTTTCTTTCTTTCTTTTTTCTTTCTTTCTTTCTTTCTTTCTTACTTTCTATCTTTCTATCTTTCTATCTTTCTATCTTTCTTTCTATCTTTCTATCTTTCTATCTTTCTATCTTTCTATCTTTCTATCTTTCTATCTTTCTATCTTTCTATCTTTCTATCTTTCTATCTTTCTATCTTTCTATCTTTCTTTCTATCTTTCTATCTTTCTATCTTTCTATCTTTCTATCTTTCTATCTTTCTATCTTTCTATCTTTCTATCTTTCTATCTTTCTATCTTTCTATCTTTCTATCTTTCTATCTTTCTATCTTTCTATCTTTCTATCTTTCTATCTTTCTATCTTTCTATCTTTCTATCTTTCTATCTTTCTATCTTTCTATCTTTCTATCATCTTCTTTCTTTCTCTCTTTCTTTCTACCCTGACACTTATTTCTTGTAGATGCTTTGGAAAGGAATGAGAGTTCAATAACGTCTCAAGCTTAAGCCAGGATCTTCTACATTTTTTTTAAAAAAATGCACAGGTTGGACTAATGGAAGAAAAGAACTTGCACATCTTTACTGGAGTAATTAATTTGGCAGAGCAACCCGAAACTTCATACTGTAGAGCAGTGTTTCCCAACCTTGGCAACTTGAAGATATTTGGACTTCAACTCCCAGAATTCCCCAGCCAGCATTTGCTGGCTGGGGAATTCTGGGAGTTGAAGTCCAGATATTTTCAAGTTGACAAGGTTGGGAAACACTGCTGTAGAGAACCAGACATTTGCCTTCTCTGGCAAATACTTATCTCAAAAGGGTGCAAAGCTAGGCTGGTATAGGAAACATCCAGATTACCCTTTGGCCTTTGGTTAGCTCCATGGTACGGGCCTTCTGTGAGACCTAGCTCAAAATAATAGCCCGCCTAGACAACGTGCTGATTGTGGTAGAGCACAGAAAGATTTGAGGAAGGCAAACAGTCTTCTTGGTGAAAAGAGCCCTTCACTCCTCCACTCGAAACAGAATACCCTACGAAAGCAGACTATCAATCCTAGGTCTAGAAAGCTTAGAACTACGTCGCCTAAAACACGATCTAAGTATTGCCCACAAGATCATATGCTGCAACGTTCTACCTGTCAATGACTATTTCAGCTTCAATTGCAACAACACGAGAGCATGCAATAGATTCAAACCCAATATTAACCGCTCCAAACTTGACTGTAAAAAATATGACTTCAGCAACTGAGTTGTCGAAGCGTGGAACTCATTACCTGACTCAGTAGTGTCAACCCCTAACCCCAAACATTTTTCCCTTAGACTATCCAAGATTGACCTCTCCAGGTTCCTTAGAGGTCAGTAAGGGGCGTGCATAAGTGGACCAGTGTGCCTTCCGTCCCCTGTCCAATTGTCTCTCCTTATCTCATTTATCTTTTCTTCCTTTCAAATATGTTCACCTATAGTTTTATATCTTTTCTTCTATTCTTTTCTTTACTTATATTTTTACATATCTTTCTCTTCAATGTGTATTATGCGTTGGACAAAATAAATAAATAAATAAATAAAATAAATAAAAAAGAACTCGGGAGAAAGTTTGCCTCTTTTCCAATCACGTCATTCGGTTCCTGCAAAAATCTGCCCCATCCTCAAGGCCATTAAAAACAGCCAGTCAACAGTAAACAAAAAACAATCTGCTTCTGGATTTTGCAAATCACCCCTCCTGAGGAATTAACTGGTGGAAACAAGAGAATTATTGTTTGATCATTCTGTCAAATAATCACCAAAGAGAGGTCTGTTGTTACAGTTTAGCGTAGAAGCAACCGAATTTCCCATTAAGATTTGTTTCCATCGGAAATCATCAATTTCTGTTTCTTCACTTCTGTCCATTATCCTTTTATTATAGATGTATATTAGATTATAAATGGCATTTTCCTATTGAATTCTCGAATTGTCTTGTGTGCTCGCTTTATGTGGAGCTAATTCTCCCAGCTTTCTTCTCACATCTTTCTAATGGGTCTTTTTCTCCTTATCCAGCTTGTCCCAGATGTTTTATCCCCGAAAAATTTAAAGGCTTTTATAATCTGGGAGAATTGGGCATTATAAACCCCCTCGCAGGGATATTTGGGGACACTGAGGAGATTCACTGAGATGCCCAAGTTTTGGGGGTTTGGTGATGAAACTACGGAGTCAGGTAATGAGTTCCAGGCATTAACAACTCAGTTGCTGAAGTCATCTTTTCTACAGTCGAGTTTGCAGTGGTTTACTTTGAGTTTGTATCTGTCATGTGCTCATGTGTTGTTGTGGTTGAAGCTGAAGTAGATTGCACACAGGGCAATCTATCCATGATTACAGGTTGCAGTACTCATGGATATGACTTTATGGATAAGATCTTATTTTGCTAGTTTATCAGGGTCTTCTCTAAAAACCATCATTTTCACAAGTAAAGTGTAACTTGTTGCTTCTATCCTAAGATTTTTATTAATATTGACTGTTTTTCCATTGCTTATTTGACCCCTATGACAATCATTAAGTGTTGTATCACATGATTCTTGACAAATGTACCTTTTCCTTTTATGTACGCTGAGAGCATCTGCACCAAAGACAAATTCCTTGTGTGTCCAATCACACTTGGCCAATAAAATTCTATTCTATTCTAAAAGGCATATATATATATAAGAAATCCATGCCATTTATAGCAGTGTACAGCTTTTATCTAATTTAATTTTCAGCTATTTTCATCTGGGGCTATTTAGTAACACCTTTATATAACTAAATGGTCGACTGATTTTTCTACTTTAACATTTAAACAGTCCTTGTAGTCCAATTATTTAATATAGACAAAACCTAATTTGAAAACATGTAGAGTTTTCTTCTTCACCCTAAACAGTTAGAACATCTGGATCAAGGATTAAAGCAAGCTTTTCACTGTATCCCTGTCTGCGGAAGAAATTATAAACAGAACACCAGTGTGTTCCTACTCACAAAGAGAAATAAACTTGATGGAGGTCTCCATTCTTTCTCTCTCTGACTTTGGAATCTGGTTCCTAGCTCATTGACAGAAATATTTCAGTGTGCATTATTTACTTCTCTCTGTGTGAATCACCCCAAACTCTTTTTACAGACACACAATTAAGGGGTTTGTAACATCTTCAGGCTTAACTACTATCTAATGCTGGAGGTCTGTTAGCCCAGTTTTATTTAGATAAGCTTCCTTTAGTTTGTCCATCAAATGGGCATGGGTTTCCTACAAACTCGTTTCTGTGTGTAGGCTGAGGCTGCAATGGTTCGAATTCAGCTATTGCAGGCCGACTCTGCCCATTACCAGAAGTTCGATCCTGAGCAGCTCAAGGTCGACTCAATCTTCCATCCTTCTGAGGCTGGAATAATGAGGACACAAATTGTTGGGGGCAAGAGGCTGACATTGTGTTTGAAGAGTGTTCGGAAACTTCAGATTGTGCAGAATGCAGCTGCGAGAGCAATCATGGGCTTCCCCAGGTATGCCCATGTTACACCAACACTCCGCAGTCTGCACTGGTTGCCGATCAATTTCCGGTCACAATTCAAAGTGTTGGTTATGACCTATAAAGCCCTTCATGGCATCAGACCAGAATATCTCCGGGACCGCCTTCTGTCACACGAATCCCAGCGACCGGTTAGGTCCCACAAAGTTGGCCTTCTCTGGGTCACGTCAACGAAACAATGTCGTCTGGCGGGACCCAGGGGAAGAGCCTTCTCTGTGGCAGCCCCGACCGTCTGGAATCAACTCCCCTAGAGATTAGGATTGCCCCCACCCTCCTTGCCTTTCGCAAACTCCTTAAAACTCACCTCTGCCGTCAGGCATGGGGAAATTGATTCCCCTGGGCCGTTTCCATTTTATGTATGGTTTGTATGAGATGTATGATTGTTTTTATATTAAGGCTTTTAAATTGTTTTAATCATTGGATTTGTACTGTTTTGTTGTTGTGAGCCGCTCCAAGTCTTCGGAGAGGGGCGGCATACAATTTTAGTAAATAATATTAACAACAACAACAACAACAACAATAATAATAGTAAACATAGAAACATAGAAACATAGAAACATAGAAACATAGAAACATAGAAACATATAGAAACATAGAAACATAGAAACATAGAAACAGAAACATAGAAACATAGAAACATAGAAACATAGAAACATAAAAACATAGAAACATAGAAACATAGAAACATAGAAACATAGAAACATAGAAACATAGAAACATAGAAACATAGAAACATAGAAGTCTGACGGCAGAAAAAAACCTCATGGTCCATCTAGTCTGCCCTTATACTATTTTCTGTATTTTATCTTAGGATGGATATATGTTTATCCCAGGCATGTTTAAATTCAGTTACTGTGGATTTACCAACCACGTCTGCTGGCAGTTTGTTCCAAGGATCTACTACTCTTTCAGTAAAATAATATTTTCTCACGTTGCTTCTGATCTTTCTCCCAACTAACTTCAGATTGTGTCCCCTTGTTCTTGTGTTCACTTTCCTATTTAAAACACTTCCCTCCTGGACCTTATTTAACCCTTTAACATATTTAAATGTTTCGATCATGTCCCCCCTTTTCCTTCTGTCCTCCAGACTATACAGAAGTAAATCTCCAGTGCCCTGGAGATTCAACCAGCAAAGACAGTTGCCGAAAGAGTTTTGGGGGTATTTGCTGTGCAAAAAGAGGCCCTTTTTCTGGGATGCTTCCAGTAACTTTGTTAGAGATCTGTGCTCACATCCAGCCAGCTTTCAATTGCCGAAGCTTTGCACAAGCTGAAAAAATAACGGGTGACTGCATCCTGGGTCTGACATTTTCTTCCCTCCTCAAAAGTTTGGCTTCCTGAAGGATCTTGGAAGAGTTGCACTACAAACACAAAGCTGGATCTTTACTGCCATACACTGCACTTATCTTGCTGGACATCTCAGTGGCTACATTCTTCATCGCCTACACAAAACCGTCCCATTTATTTATTTATTATCAGGCACAAGCTGACTCAGCAACTGCTGGTCAAACATCTTGCATCAATGAATAATGTGCCCAGCAGCAGCTTCCTTGACAGAAAAAAGCAGTAAAAGCAGAATCCCCCTTCACTCCTCCACTCGAAACAGAATACCCTACTAGACTAGACTTTCAATCCTGGGCCTAGAAAGCCTAGAAATAAGATGCCTTAAACAGGATATAAGTACAGTGGTACCTCATCTTACGAACGCCTCTTCTAACGAACTTTTCAAGATACGAACCCGGTGTTTAAGATTTTTTTGCTTCTTCTTCCGGAACTATTTTCACCTTACGAACCCAAGCAGCTGCTGCTGAGATGAAGGGGTTTCTTTTCCCCCCTTTTTTGAAGAAAGAAAAGGGAGGGGCTGCTTGGAGTAGGAAACATTTTGCAGAGAACAACGTGCTTGCAAAGGAACTGAAAGGGTGTCTTTTGAAGAAAGAAAAGGGAGGAGGGAGGGGGAACTTGGGGGAGGAAAATGTTTGCAGAGAACAACGTGCTTGCAAAGGCACTGAAAGGGTGTCTTTTTAAGAAAGAAAAGGGAGGAGGGAGGGGCAGCTTGGGGGAGGAAAAATTTTGCAGAGAACAAGGTGCTTGCAAAGGAACTGAAACGGTGTCTTTTGAAGAAAGAAAAGGGAGGGGCGCCCCCCTTGCCTTTCTTCCTTCCCACTCACCCTTTAGCCTAGCCTTGCTTCTTCCACCCGCCCCCTTTAGCTGCTCATCCCTGCCTTCTGTTCGCCTCCCTTCTAAAGTTTGGGATTTTCCTGAAGGATTTGCACGCATTATTTGCTTTTACATTGATTCCTATGGGAAACATTGTTTCATCTTACGAACGTTTCACCTTACGAACCTCCTCCTGGAACCAATTAAGTTCGTATGATGAGGTACCACTGTATTGCCCACAAGATCATATGTTGCAATGTCCTGCCTGTCGGCGACTACTTCAGCTTCAACCACAACAACACAAGAGCACACAACAGATTTAAACTTAATATTAACCACTCCAAACTTGACTGTAAAAAATATGACTTCAGTAACCGAGTTGTCGAAGCGTGGAACTCATTACCGGACTCCATAGTGTCATCCCCAAACCCTCAACAATTTATTAGATTTCTATGTTTTCACCCAGTTTATATGTATGTCTTTGGTTTCTCTTACCTAGGTGTAGGATTTTACTTTTCTCTGCATTGGGTTTCATTTCAAGAACTCTTGAGGGAATTTATTTCATTTATTTATTTATTTTATTTATTAGATTTGTATGAATTGGCTCTGTCTAGCTAGTCTAAGGAAGGCTTAGGAGAGACACAATAGAAGTCTTCCAATATTTGAGGGATTGTCAGAAAGCAGAGGGGATCAGCCTATTCTAGAAAGCACTTCAGGGCAGGACAAAATGCATTTGTTTGTTGACCTTGTAGGGACAATGCCAGGAACAGCAGCTCCTCAGGTGAAATAAATCAGGTCTCCATTTGGATAGATAGTTTCCAGGCCCCTGATCATCCTGGTTGCTCTTTTTGCACCTTCTCTAGTGTTCCAAGGCCTTTTTCGTAGTGTGGTGACCAAAACACGTAGTCTAAAACACGATCTAAGTATTGCCCACAAGATCATATGCTGCAACGTTCTACCTGTCAATGACTACTTCAGCTTCAACCGCAACAACGCAAGAGCACGCAACAGATTCAAACTTAATATTAACCGCTCCAAACTTGACTGTAAAAAATATGACTTCAGCAACCGAATTGTCAAAGCGTGGAACTCATTACCTGACTCAGTAGTGTCAACCCCCTAACCCACAACATTGTTCCCTTAGACTATCCACCATTGACCTCTCCAGGTTCCTTAGAGGTCAGTAAGGGGCGTGCATAAGTGGACCAGTGTGCCTTCCGTCCCCTGTCCAATTGTCTCTCCTTATCTCATTTATCTTTTCTTCCTTTCAAATATGTTCACCTATAGTTTTATATCTTTTCTTCTATTCTTTTCTTTATTTATATTATTATATATCTATTCTCTTCCATGTGTGATTTGATTGGATTGGATTGGATTGGATTGGATTTGTATGCCGCCCCTCTCCATAGACTCGGGGCGGCTAACAACAGTAGTAAATAGCCTATGACAATCCAATATAAACAGTTAAAAACCCCTATTGTAAAACCAACATACATACAGACATACCATGCATAAAATTGTAAAGGTCTAGGGGGAAAGAGTATCTCAATTCCCTCATGCCTGGCGGCAGAGGTGGGTTTTAAGAAGCTTACGAAAGGCAAGGAGGGTGGGAGCAATTCTAATCTCTGGCGGGAGTTGGTTCCAGAGGGTCGGGGCCGCCACGGAGAAGGCTCTTCCCCTGGGTCCCGCCAAGCGACATTGTTTAGTTGACGGGACCCGGAGAAGACCCACTCTGTGGGACCTAACTGGTTGCTGGGATTCGTGCAGCAGAAGGCGGTCCCTGAGATAGTCTGGTCCGGTGCCATGAAGGGCTTTATAGGTCATAACCAACACTTTGAATTGTGACCGGAAACTGATCGGCAACCAATGCAGACTGCGGAGTGTTGGGGTAACATGGGCATATTTGGGGAAGCCCATGATTGCTCTCGCAGCTGCATTCTGCACGATCTGAAGTTTCTGAACACTTTTCAAAAGTAGCCCCATGTATTGGACAAAACAAATAAATAAATAACTAAATAGATAGATAGATAGATAGATAGATAGATAGATAGATAGATAGATAGATAGATAGACAGACAGACAGACAGACAGACAGACAGACAGACAGACAGACAAACAAACAAACAACAAATAAATAAAACTGAATTATTTTCCGCCTCCCTCCCTCCCTCCCAAAACCCCCACAGGTCTTTAATTATTAAAGAAAGGATTGGAAAGAAGGAGACGCAAGGGAGAAGTAGGATAAAGCAAGTATTTCAGCCCCTGGGCAATATGCGTGAGAATAAAAGGGAAGTCGATGTTCTCCTTTCGCAGTGTTGGAGATTAGCATGTTCCTGACAGAAACTGCATGATATATGGATAGAGTGAAGCTACGCCGTGCACTTTGCCTCATGAAATGTCCTGAGAAGCAGATTTCAAGAGCTGAATTAAAGTTGGCTGAAAGTATGCCCGGAATGGGGGCTGAAGTTAGAAACAGCTGGAACTGGGACAGAATCCAAGGCGAAGCATGCATGATTGATGACTAAAAATGAGTCTATCTACGGCCCTTTCATTTCAGGTTGCATTAACTCTTTAGCGGTTGTCAGGATGGGAAAAGACAGGCAGAGGAATGCAATGTGGCAGATTAGACCCCCAGCCTCCAGATTTTGATGGATTCTACTTCCTTCCTTTCTTTGCTTCACAAGGTCCTTAGGGGTGGCTCCTCTCCATTCCTGGAAGTTTTCTCTTTCTTTCGCTCAGCAATTAATGAACACATAAAATTGAAGTATTAATTAGCGCATTGCTTTATTTAGTTTAAATTCTTAAGTTACATCATCATCATCATCATAAGTGCACTTACATAAGTGCACTGGTGTGCCTTTCGTCCCCTGTCCAATTGTCTTTCCTTCCTCTCACTGATCATATATATTTTCTTTCTTTCATGTATCCTCTCGCAAAAGTTAAGGATGTTTTTATGATAGCAAATTATTATTATTATTATTATTATTATTATTATTATTATTATTATTATTATTATTATTATTATTATTTATTGGATTTGTATGCTGCCCCTCTCCGGAGACTCAGGGCGGCTAACAACAATGATAAAAAAACAGCATGTAACAATCCAATTTATAAAACAACTAAAAACCCTTATATTAAAACCAAACATACAGACAAACATACCATGCATAACTTGTAATGGCCTAGGGGGAAAGAATATCTTAACTCCCCCATGCTTGGCGATAAAGGTGGGTCTTGAGTAATTTGCGAAAGACAAGGAGGGTGGGGGCCGTTCTAATCTCTGGGGGGAGTTGATTCCAGAGGGCCAGGGCTTCCACAGAGAAGGCTCTTCCCCTGGGGCCCGCCAAACGACATTGTTTGGTCGATGGGACCCGGAGAAGGCCAACTCTGTGGGACCTTATCGGCCAGTGGGATTCATGCAGTAGAAGGCGGTTCCGGATGTATTCTGGCCCAATGCCATGTAGGGCTTTAAAGGTCATTACCAACACTTTGAATTGTGAGCGGAAACTGATCGGTACCCAGTGCAGGCCACGGAGTGTTGCAGAAACATGGGCGAATCTAGGGAGCCCCACAATGGCTCTCGCGGCCGCATTCTGCATGATTTGAAGTTGATAGAGGATTGATAGAGGAAGAGCAAAGGCTTTTCACCAGCTTAAGGCAAATAGCAAACCACTGAAAGCTTGATGTTGTATACGAATGAGAAAGAAGAGTTCTCCTTTTGAGTGATGGATTTGGAGACAGCGTCTGAAAGGGCCGTGTCTTCAAGAGCTAATCCATCAGGAACTCAGAGAAGATTGGCAGTTCTGTCACAGCAGTGATCAAGAAGTAAAAACGTCTGAACTTTGGACGTTCAAAATGATGGATTCGGAAAAGCTGTGGGTGTCTGGGATTACAAAAATAATAATTACGAAGGTAGTTCTTGAAAGAGGGATGAATTATTAGAGGCGAGATGGAAAGCTTTTGCCCATGCGTGTAGAGAGTAAGGAAAAAGACCGTGATGAAGATAGGCAAGATCAGGATGAGGGATGTCTTCTCTGGGTGAAATAATTGGGTCCATGATAGAAGATAGTATTTGGAAGTGGTTCTGATGTGTTCTGTCGAGCTCTCTGGTAGAATCCTCCCGAAAATGCACAGATACAATTTCAGACACACACATGTTTGAAAATTCAAAACAATGTTCTTTATACCGAAAATGCAAATAAACGAAGCACTCGTCTCCAAGCGAACTGGTAATTTGTACAAGTCCCTTATCAGTTCTGAGATACTTAGCTTGCAGCTGTGAAGCAATTCACAGTCCTTCTTCCTTCTCAAAATGAAACACACTTTGCTCTGGTTTAGTTTCAAAGCGGGGAAAAATCAGCACACAAAGGTCAAAGTCAGCAAGGCAGGCACGAAACACAACGATCAGATAATCCTCCACAATGGCCAAACCCACAGGCTGCTATTTATAGCAGCCTCACTAATTACCACGGCCCCACCCAACCACAGGTGGCCTCATTTTCTTTGATAATAATCTCTCAGTTGTTGCTGCCTATGCATCGCTCTTCGCATGCGTGGCTGTATCATTAACTCTTGTTCTGAATCCCAGGAGGAGCTAGATAATTGATCTCCTTCTGAGCTGTCTGCCACACTCTCCTCCTCCCTGTCACTCATGTCTTCTTGGTCAGAGGAGCCTTCATCAGCAGATTCCACTGGGGGCAAAACAGGCCTGCAGCATGTGGATATCTCTCCCACATCCACAGTCCTTGGGGCAGGAGCTGGGCCAGAGCTAACCACAACATGATGCAGACCTGTCTAATTGTCTGAATTGTAAAAAAGGAGCAGGAGTAAAACCCTATCAGATTTGCAAGATTCTGTTATTAAAGACATTCTCCATATTTTATTTATTTATTTATTTTGTCAAGTATGTATTGGTAGTACACATAGATATAACACTGTTTATATATGTGAGATGGGCACTAATAACAGGGAAACATTCGGGCAGGGGACGGTAGGCACTCTGATGCACTTAGGCACCAACCCCTTACTGACCTCTTAGGAATTTTCAAACGGTTTACAGAATCAGCGTCTTTACCCCACACAATCTGGGTCCTCATTTTACCCACCTCGGAAGGCTGAGTCAACCTTGAGTCAGTCGTGAGATTTGAACTGCTGAACTACAGCTGGCAGTTAGGTGAAATAGCCAGCAGTGCTGCACTCTTAACCCCTGTGCCACCCAGGCTCTAGATAGACGGATAGATGGATAGATGGATAGATGGATAGATGATGGATGGATGGATGGATGGATGGATGGATAGATGGATAGATGGATAGATGGATAGATGGATAGATGGATAGATGGATAGATGGATAGATGGATAGATGGATAGATGGATAGATGGATAGATGGATAGATGGATAGATGGATAGATGGATGGATGGATGGATGGATGGATGGATAGATGGATAGATGGATAGATGGATAGATGGATAGATGGATAGATGGATGGATGGATAGATGATGGATAGATGGATAGATGGATAGATGGATAGATGGATAGATGGATGGATGGATAGATGGATAGATGGATAGATGGATAGATGGATAGATGGATAGATGGATAGATGGATGGATGGATAGATGATGGATAGATGTATAGATGTATAGATGTATAGATGTATAGATGTATAGATGGATGGATGGATGGATAGATGGATAGATGGATAGATGGATAGATGGATAGATGGATAGATGGATAGATGGATAGATGGATAGATGGATAGATGGATAGATGGATAGATGGATAGATGGATAGATGGATAGATGGATAGATGGATAGATAGATGATAGTTAGATAGATGATAGATAGATAGATAGATAGATAGATGGATGGATGGATGGATGGATAGAGACATAGATAGATTCATAGATTTATAGATGATAGATAGATAGATAGATAGATAGATAGATAGATAGATGGATGGATGGATGGTTAGATAGATAGAGTGATAGAGAGATCCATAGATGATAGCTAGATGATAGCTAGCTAGATGGATAGATTCATAGATGGATAGATGATAGATAGATAGATAGATAGATAGATAGATAGATAGATAGCAACGTCAATAGCATTTAGACTTATCTACCACTTCATAGTATTTTTACAGCCCCCTCGAAGTGCTTTACAGAATCAGCATATTCTCCTCAACAATCTGGGTCCTCATTTAACCCACCTCGGAAGGATGGAAGGCTGAGTCAACCTGGAGCCGGTGGTGGAATGTGAACTGTCGAAGTACAGCTAGCAGTTAACTGAAGGAGCTGCACTCTAGCCACTGTGCTACCCTGGCTGACTGAGTGGGAGGGCAACAGGGAGTGCCAAATAAGTTACACAGTGGATCCATTTAGTTCATATAGTTATCAAGGGTTTTGCTCTACTTAAAGGGAACAATATTTTTTGGGGGGATGGGAGAATCCAAACTGTTTCTTTCTGCGGAGGGTTAAATGCCACCACAAAATGCTACCCACTGAAGTTCCATTCACTGTACCAAGAAGCCAGGCTCATTCATGTCATTAAAGAAAAGTTCCTCTCCACTTCAGAATACAATGAGCGCTTCATAAAATTATCTCAGAGCTGAGCCAAAGCGACAAGCATTTTTTTAATGAGTGTCCCAACAAAACACTCCCCTCTTTCTGAAGGCCGCAAGGGGAGGAAAGAAATACAGGCAGCCAGTGCGGAATATTCTGTTTCCTGGCCGTCTCAAGCATTGGAGAGTTTGGTATTTGGTCCATGTTCCTGAAAAAAAGTCCTACAGTCTCTTAACAGAAGTCCTCACAGAACCCAAAATGGCAGTAACCCGCTCTTAACGGAAGTCCTCACAGAACCCAAAATGGCAGTAACCTGCTCTTAACGGAAATACTAACAGAACCCAAAATGGCAGTAACCTGCTCTTAACGGAAATACTAACAGAACCCAAAATGGCAATAACCTGCTCTTAACGGAAGTCCTCACAGAACCCAAAATGGCAGTAACCTGCTCTTAACGGAAAACCTCACAGAACCCAAAGTGGCAGTAACCTGCTCTTAACGGAAATCCTCACAGAACCCAAAATGGCAGTAATCTACTCTTAACGGAAGTCCTCACAGAACCCAAAATGGCAGTAACCTGCTCTTAACGGAAAACCTCACAGAACCCAAAGTGGCAGTAACCTGCTCTTAACGGAAGTCCTCACAGAACCCAAAATGGCAGTAATCTACTCTTAACGGAAGTCCTCACAGAACCCAAAATGGCAGTAACCTGCTCTTAACGGAAAACCTCACAGAACCCAAAGTGGCAGTAACCTGCTCTTAACGGAAGTCCTCACAGAACCCAAAGTGGCAGTAACCTGCTCTTAACGGAAGTCCTCACAGAACCCAAAATGGCAGTAACCTGCTCTTAACGGAAGTCCTCACAGAACCCAAAGTGGCAGTAAACTGTCACCCATCTTTTCTCTCAGAAAAGAGAATTCTTTTTTTTTATTATAAAGTTTTATTTATAAACACATATACAAAATAAAGACTATTGTCCTATTGTCTCTCCTATATCTCATATATAGTATCTACTATTCTTCTATTCTATTCTTCTTCTAATATCCTTCTATTCTCTAATTGATATATTCTATTCCTAAATTTTCACTTCTATTCTTTCTCTAATATATTTTACTCGAATATAACCTCTATAGCATACAAATCTAAATAATAAATAAATAAATTGTGTATTATTATAATTATTTATTATAAATAAATAGATAAATAAATAAATAAATAATATAAACAAACGAACAAACGAATGAATGAATAAACAAACAAAAACAAACAAACAAACAATTAAAAATATTGGACAATATCTGTATTACAATTCTTATTGTGCTCACAACCTATTACACAACTTCTCCTTGGGCAAAAGAAGCATCCAAATCTTTCAAGACCAGCTGGGATTTTGGGTAAGAATAATGACAGAAGAAGGAAAGAGAAAAAATTTACTCCTCTCCCACTTCAAGACTTCCCTATACAAACCATGCCTACAACACGTTCTAATTCTATCCCTAATCAATCTTTGCAGGCACCTTTTTCTCAAAAGGAACATGAAAAAAATAAACAGAATTTTAAGACAGTTCAATTTCAAATCCCAGACAATGTATTTCTCTGAAACTAGGTACAGTCCTTGCTAAAGATTGCCTCTACTATATTTGCAATTCTCATCACTATTGTGGGCTAATAGCAGGGTTAATAAATCTTTATTATGAGTCTTCCGGATTCCTTTTGCACAAAAATTCCAGCCAATTTGTCCTTAAATGGTATTCCATGTCAAAGCATCTTCATCCTATGGACCCTTCCTCTTGGTTCTCTTTCTCAATTCTTCAAAACTGGACAGGCTTTATTATTCCATTCCAGTCTCTGCAATTTTCATCCTATTCTTAAAAAAAATAAAGCCATTTTTGTTTTCCCCATTCTAAGTAATGGAAAGCATAAATTTTATTTCTGAATGAGACCTAAATCAAAGTAGATATTCTGATATTTTCCAGAATGAATTATTTACCTGTGCCAAAGTATCTAGTTGAGCTGTGCATCTAAGAACAGTTGTGTATACAGTACTCCCTTGCAGCTTGAGGAATGTTCAGATTTGGAGGATGAGTGGGATTTAGACATCATAAATTCCCATGTTCTACCAACAGATAGCAATGTTAATGAAGACCATGGAGCTAATGACATAGACATGAGTTTGGGTGACTCAAATGGGGTAGATAATAGATGGAGGGATGCTCGTTTCAGATGCTTTCAGAGACGCTTGGAAGAAAGAGGGAGGAGATATTAGAGAGTAATTAATTCATCAATTACCTCACATCCAGGTGTAAACCGGAAGAGAAGCTGAATTTGTTCAATCTTGCAATCTAAAGATGGTCCCGTCCAAGCCTTGCTCCAGAGCGTAAGCTATCATGTGTGATTTATTACTTGCTTTTTTATGACTCCTGGCTAGCCCTGATTAGCCCATAAATTTTAGAATGACTTGTGGAATGTCTTTTATGTTACGGCCAAGCTTATCTTCTTAACTGCTGAGATAGCGATGAGGAGTGAAGAAAACTGTGTGCAAATTTGATGTGTTAAAAGGAGAAATAAAGAGGATGGGTTTTACAATGAGGCTGCAATGAGAAATCATTTATTCCAAGTATTATCAGTATGAGCCTGAAATCAGAACAAGAACAAAATAACTTCTCTGCCAAATTTATATTTGCTGCTGATTTCCAAGCAAGCATAGCTGTTTTATAGGAACAACTTCATAATCATAGATGAGTTACAACACCAGCAGAATTCAGAGGTGGGCGGCTGGTAGGAACATGAATCTCTATAGATTACATAAAGGAATTATTACAAAGAGAATGAAATTGAAACAGAGAAAAGAACTACAGTGACATTCAATATGTTTACTTGTCTATCAATGCAATTATACTCCACCGTGGCAACTTCCTAAGTAGAATTCACTATGTTTCAATTTTTAATCATGTTTGATACCTCAATTTGTTTTCCATTTTGAATGGAACACTTGTTGCCTTCCTTCAAAGACTTCTGGCAGATCTATAAGACAAAAATTCAGAGAATGGCATAGTTTGTCTTTGTAGAAACCTGGTGGTCAGATTTGTCTATATAATGACAAAAGGAGTCTCACACAAGATTGATTCCAAGGCTTAATCTTCAGATTGCAATAATAAAGAAATGCTATGTAAAACAATAACAGTAATAGTATTTAGATTAGATTAGATTAGATTAGATTTATTGGATTTATATGCCGCCCCGCTCCGCAGACTCGGGGGGGGGGGGGGGGCTCACAACAATGGTGAAGAACAATACATAGTAACAAATCTAATAATTAAAAATCTAGGTTACAGTTTTAGATTAAAAAGTCCAAAAAAAGAAACCCCAATATATAAAAAACAACACACAATTGAATCATACACAAAAACTACATGGGCAAGGGGGAGATGTTTCAATTCCCCCATGCTTGACGGCAGAGGTGGGTTTTAAGAAGTTTACGAAAGGCAAGGAGGGTGGGGCAATCCTGATCTCTGGGGGGAGCTGGTTCCAGAGGGTCAGAGCCACCACAGAGAAGGCTCTTCCCCTGGGTCCTGCCAGATGACATTGTTTAGTCGACGGGACCCAGAGAAGGCCAACTCTGTGGGACCTAACCGGTCACTGGGATTTGTGCGGCAGAAGGCTGTCTCGCAGATATCCTGGTCTGATGCGATGAAGGGCTTTATAGGTCATAACTAACACTTTGAATTGTGATGAAGGTGATGAAGGCATGAGTGACTGTGAGCAGTGGCTCCTGATCCAAATAGGGTCGCAACTGGTGCACCAATTTTTTTAAAAAATAATTCTTTTTTATATTCTCTGTATTGATCTTACAAATTTTAGTGTTTTCTTTTCTGTCTTAGAAAGACTTCTATTTTGAGCAGGGCAATTGTAGCCCCTGTATATGTTCAATTTTTGTTTGAGTGACTGTAAGCAGTGAGTCCTGATCCAACGTTATTCAGTCAATGACCAGAAAAATTGAAACAAAACCCCCCCAAAACAGCATGAAACAAATTGATGCAATAATAGATTAACAACTAGCAAAATGAATCAAATAGTATGACACTCAGCCCTCTTATTGCTGTCTTTTTTACCCAAGTGATAAAAAACTAAAACACGAATGGGGTAAAATAAAAATGATGTATCCCCTGACATTAAATCATAAATGCTGTGTGCATTTTCTTTTAATCAGAAGTACATTTTTAATGCTGGTATGATTTGCATATAGTAATGCAATGAATGTGGGATCAAATCAGAATTAATGTACAGAGACAGAGAGACAAAGTGAGCCCAGAGAGAGGGGTAAAGTACTGCAGAATAGGTATATTTCTATATATGCTATTTAATTAAAACAGCAGTTATGAATATTTCAAGAAAAACATATTGCCTTTCCCTATTAAAGTGAGAGCTCTCTAGTTTATTATTATGGACATTCCTGAAGAAGTGAATATACCCAATCAACATTTTCAATCTCGCTGGGATACCATATATTATCACAAACTCGTCATAGAATTGGAAGTCAGAGGTAAAAAACTGAACAACAAAGTTTGTGGGAATGGTGCTAATCTCAAGTGACCATAACAGAGCAGAAAAATGAATTAATGAAGATAATTCACTGAATATTTTACAAGCAGTTGTAGAAATGATGGTTCCTTTCTTTCAGTTTGAACGTTATAAAACAGATGCTACTGCAGACTTTAAGATTCTTCCAGTATATGGATTATTCACAGAAGAATGTTTGTAGAGATAAAAAGCTTTATGGGGGGAAAATATATGGACAAATTGACAAATTGGTTGCTTTTGGAAACATCCCAAAAGCTAGGAAGAAATATTCCTAGCATGATAATTATAATAATTATTATTACTATTATTTATTAGATTTGTATGCCACCCCTCCCCAGACTCGGGGCAGCTCACAACAACAATAAAACAATATACAACAAATCTAATAATTTAAAAGTCACTGAAAACCCCTTATTAAAAAGCAAAACCATACATACAAACATACCATGCATAAACTGTATAGGCCCGGGGGAGATGTCTCAATTCCCCTATGCCTGACGGCAGAGGTGGGTTTTAAGGAGTTTATGAAAGGCAAGGAGGGTGGGGGCAATTCTAATCTCTGGAGGGAGCTGGTTCCAGAGGGTCGGGGCCGCCACAGAGAAGGCTCTACCCCTGGGTCCCACCAAACCGCATTGTTTAGTCGACAGGACCCGGAGAATGCCAACTCTGTGGGACCTAACCGTTCGCTGGGATTCGTGCAGCAGAAGGCGATCCCGGAGATATTCTGGTCTGATGCCATGAAGGACTTTATAGGTCATAACCAACACTTTGAATTGTGACCGGAAACTGATCGGCAACCAATGCAGACTGAAGAGTGATGGTGAAACATGGGCATACCTATGGAAGCCCATGATTGCTCTCGCAGCTGCATTCTGCATGATCTGAAGTTTCTGAACACTTTTCAAAGGTAGCCCCATGTAGAGAGCATTACAGTAGTCGAACCTCGAGGTGATGAGGGCGTGAGTGACTGTGAGCAGTGAGTCCTGGTCCAGATAGGGCCACAACTGGTGCACTAAGCGACCCTGGGCAAACGCCCCCCTCGGCACAGCTGAAAGATGGTTCTCTAATGTAAGCTGTGGATAATAATGGACATTAAAAAAACAACAATAATAATCCATATCAGACCCCAACCAATTAGGTTTAGAGTCTACGCCTGCCTAAACCCAAATGAAATCAGTGGAATTACTTTTTAGTAGGTACGTAGGCAGTCCTCGATTTAGGACCATTTATTTAGTGACCATGTGAATGTTCGGTCTGGGTGCCCCCAGACTTCAACACCAACTGGAAAAAGCAGCCAGACACGCTGGTAAAAGCAAAAGCACTTTATAGTTTGAAAAATAAACACAGAGAAAAACCTGTTCTTCCCAACAGGCAGGCTATGAGGCTTCACAGCAAAGTGCTGACGGCCAGACAATACAGCAGACTTCTTGCTGGCACACACACCACTGTAGAGAATAAGCCCCCACGCCTTTTTCCCCAAGGTTTCAGCCTTCAAGGCCACAAGCCAGAATCAGAGACGCCAAAGATCACAGCCCAGGACTCCCAAAGGACTCCCAGGACTCCCAGGACTCCCAAAGATAATACTCCACAATACAGGAAGGGTGGGTCTGCCTTTTCAGCCTTTCTGGGGAGAACCACACCCAAACCCAGCTGTTACCTATTTAGGACTGGAAGTACCTGGCTAATTGTCCCCTTCGTTGTGCTGCTCTTCTCTGCCTGTGATCGATGATGGCTTGAGCATTTTCATCTAAGGACTCCAGGCTGCTTGCTGGGGAGAGCTCCACCCCGGGGGATTCTGGCTGTTCTCCCTCTCCCTCGGCCTGATATTCCTCCTCCCCTTCTGCCTGGGCCTCCTCCTCCTCCTCCTGTTCCTCATCCTCCCCCTCTGAGCAGGGAGCCGGCAGAGGTTCAGCCGTTCCCTGAGGAGCCTCAGACGGAATCACAACAGTTAAGTTACAATAGCACCCCAAAAAAGGGATTTATGACTTTTTCCCCCCACGCCACATGACCCTGTGATGAATTCTTAAGCCATCATAAACATGATGGTTGCAAGTGTGAAAAATGGCTGTAAGTGTCTTTTTTCAGGGCCTTTGTGACTTTGAACATTCACAACAACGGAACAGAACAGAATTATTTTATTGTCCAAGGATGATTGGACACCTAAGGAATTTGGTGCAGATGCTCTCAGTGTACATTTGTCAAGAATATGTGGTACAACACCTAATGATTGTCTAGAGGTCAAATAAGCAATGAAGAAACAATCAATATTAATAATAATCTTCAGGATACAATCAACTAGTTAAAGTCATACAGTCATAAGTGGGAAGAAATGGGTGATAGGAATGATGAGAAAAAAACTAGTAGTAATAGTACTGCAGACTTAATGAATAGTTTGACAGTATTGAGGGAAATATTTGTTTAGCAAAATGATGGCATTTGGGAAAAAACTGTTCTTGTGTCTAGTTGTCTTGGTGTCTTTACTAGATAAATGGTCTAAGCAATGGAAACTGCAGTTTAATGTTTCCAAATGTAAAATAATGCACTTGGGGAAAAGGAATCCTCAATCTGAGTATTGTATTGGCAGTTCAGTGTTGGCAAATACTTCAAAAGAAAAGGATTTAGGGGTAGTGATTTCTGACAGTCTCAAAATGGGTGAACAGTGCAGTCAGGCGGTAGGGAAAGCAAATAGGATGCTTGGCTGCATAGCTAGAGGTATAACAAGCAGGAAGAGGGAGATTATGATCCCACTATATAGAATGCTGGTGAGACCACATTTGGAATACTGTGTTCAGTTCTGGAGACCTCACCTACAAAAAGATATTGACAAAATTGAACGGGTCCAAAGACGGGCTATAAGAATGGTGGAAGGTCTTAAGCATAAAACGTATCAGGAAAGACTTAATGAACTCAATCTGTATAGTCTGGAGGACAGAAGGAAAAGGGGGGACATGATCGAAACATTTAAATATGTTAAAGGGTTAAATAAGGTCCAGGAGGGAAGTGTTTTTAATAGGAAAGTGAACACAAGAACAAGGGGACACAATCTGAAGTTAGTTGGGGGAAAGATCAAAAGCAACATGAGAAAATATTATCTTACTGAAAGAGTAGTAGACCCTTGGAACAAACTCCCAGCAGACGTGGTAGATAAATCCACAGTAACTGAATTTAAACATGCCTGGGATAAACATATATCCATCCTAAGATAAAATACAGAAAATAGTATAAGGGCAGACTAGATGGACCATGAGGTCTTTTTCTGCCATCAGACTTCTATGTTTCTATGTTTCTATGGTGTGCAGTGCTTTGTAGCGACGTTTTGAGGGCAGGAGAGTAGGAGAAAGGAAGTTTCATAGCCTCTCTAAACGCATTGTAATTCTGCAGAAGAAACCTCCTATTTTAGATATCCTCATTCAGTTTTTCTGCTCAGAAAGACATTTGTATAAACAATGATAATACGACCTTGTTAAGTAAAACAAACACTATCAGGATTCAGTAAAGCCTTCTCTATGTAAAGAATCCTCCCAGAGTCTTGGCTAACATGCCAATTTTTCAGCCCACGTTCGAGCTCTCTGGTAGACTTCTCCCAAAAATTCACAGGTACAAATTTCACACACACACAAGTTTGAAAATTCAAAACGGTGTTCTTTATAATGAAAATTCATTTAAACCAAGCCCTTTTTTGGTATAGCAAAGAGCCCTCGTCTCCAAACAAACTGGTAATTTGTACAAATCCCTTATCAGTTCTGTGATACTTAGCTTGCAGCTGTGAGGCAATTCACAGTCCTTCTTCTTTCACAAAGTGAAACACACTTTGCTCTGGTTTAGTTTCAAAGCGGGGGAAAATCAGCACACAAAAGGTCAAAGTCAGTAAAGCAGTCACGAAACACAAGGATCAGATAATCCTCCACAATGGCCAAACCCACAGGCTGCTATTTATAGCAGCCGCACTAATTACCACAGCCCCACCCAACCACAGGTGGCCTCATTTTCTTTGATAATAATCTCTCAGTTGTTGCTGCCTATGCATTGCTCTCTGCATGTGTGGCTGTATCATTAACTCTTGTTCTGAATCCAAGGAGGAGCTAGATAATTGATCTCCTTCTGAACTGTCTGCCACACTCTCCTCCTCCCTGTCACTCATGTCTTCTTGGTCAGAGGAGCCTTCATCAGCAGATTCCACTGGGGGCAAAACAGGCCTGCAGCATGTGGATGTCTCCCCCACATCCACAATCCTTGGGGCAGGAGCTGGGCCAGAGCTAACCACAACATGTTCTTTCCTTCTTTTTCAAATATCACCGATTTAAAGATGTACTTCAGTTCTCCAGGACTACAATATTACAAGTTACATATTTCATGAATGAGTTTAGAGGAGAGGAGATCTATTTCATGAAATTATAACAGAAGTTACCACCGGGTTGCTTTCCCCTGCCTATTGTAATTTTCTGGCTGTATAATTGTCGTTGTATTAACATTCTCATTTAACATGCCCGCATTTCACTCCCTAATGTACAGCTCAGATCTCAATTTGCATTGCAAAATATAAACGTTCACTGCCAATGGAAGAATTTTGTGAAGCAAGATAGAAATTATTTAAAGTTATTCCCATCTTATTCCCATCTGCTGCACTCTAACCGGAGCATACAAAACTTTTGTCAGACCAATCCTTGAATACAGCTCATCTGCCTGGAACCCACAGAGTTGAGGTGGTGCAGCAGGTAGAGCAGGCCACTGAAGCTGACTGTAGATCTGAAGGTCAGCGGTTCAAATCTCATCACTGGCTCAAGGTTGACTCAGCCTTCCAACCTTCCGAGGTGGGTAAAATGAGGACCCGGATTGTGGGGGCAATAGCCTTGCTCTGTTAAAAAGTGCTATTGCTAACACGTTGTAAGCCGCCCTGAGTCTAAGGAGAAGGGCGGCATAAAAATTGAATAAATAAATAAATAAACAAATAAATTTTGCACATAAATACATTAGAAAGTGTCCAGAGAAGAGCCCTCCTCTCCTCCACTCGCAACAAAATACCCTACGCAACTAGAATTAAAATCCTAGGTTTAGAAAGCTTAGAATTACATCACTTTCACCACAACATAAGTATAGCTTACTTACTTATTTACTTACTTACTTACTTATTTATTTATTTGATCCGTAGACTCGGGGCAGCTATAAAATTATAAAATCATCTGCTACAGCGTTCTTCCTGTCAACGACTACTTTAGCTTCAACCACAACCATACACGAGCAGACAACAGATACTAACTCAAAGTAAACCTCTCGAAACTCAACTGTAGAAAATACGACTTCAGCAACCGGGTGGTTAATGACTGGAACTCACTACCTGACTCTGTTACTACTCTGTCACCAACCCCCCAAAACTTTACCCATAGACGCTCCACTGTCGACCTCACCCGATTTCTAAGAGGTCAGTAAGGGGCGTGCATAAGCGCACCACTGTGCCTACCGTCCCCTGTCCTAATGTTTCCCTCTTATTAGTACCCATCTCATGTGTATAAACAGTGTTATATCTATGTATACTACCAATAGCCGCCCCGAGTCTATGGAGAGGGGCAGCATACAAATCCAATAAATAAATACCAGCGACCGATAAGGTCCCACAGAGTTGGCCTTCTCTGGGTCCCGTCGACTAAACAATGTCGTTTGGCGGTCCCCAGGGGAAGAGCCTTCTCTGTGGTGGCCCCACCCCACTGGAACCAACCCCCTCCAGAGATTAGAACTGCCCCCACCCTTCCTGTCTTTCGTAAACTACTTAAGACTCACTTATACCGCCAGGCATGGGGGAGTTGAGACACTTTTCCCCCAGGCTTTTTTATACTTTGCTTTATGTTTGGTATGAATGTTGCTGTTTGGTTTTTAAATAATGATAGGGTTTTATATGTTTTTAATATTAGATTTGTTCCACTGTTATATTGTTTTTATTACTGTTGTGAGCCGCCCCGAGTCTTCGGAGAGGGGCGGCATACAAATCTAATAAATAAATAAATACGTATTTAACTGATTGACTAACTGACTGACTGAATGACTGACTGACTGACTGACTGACTGACTGACTGACTGACTGACTGACTGACTGACTAACTAACTAACTAACTAACTAACTAACTAAATAACTAAATAACTAAATAACTAAATAACCAACCAACTAACTAACTAATAAAGTCTCTGCAATGAGCTTCTCCCCATATTCTGCTTTCAGTAGTTACCAGTCAATCCCATGCCATTTTATATTTAATCCACGTGGCCATTAGCTCTACCGGCATCACAACCTGCCCACGGCAGCCTGGGCAACCTGCCATAGAGGTAAGTCATGAAATTAGAAAAAATGCCAAGCATCTGGCATCCACCTGCCTCGACCAGGATCCCAGCAGAGAGAGAAATATGTTCAGCTTTCCCAACCAGATCTTTATAAAGAAATATTATGGTTACCTTCTGCCTTATAAAAACATTGGAGGCTTACGGCTTATGCCCCACACTAAATAGTTTCTCCATTTTCCAGGAATTTTTGGTATAACTTTTAGGACTTCAAAGGAAGGGCTTGGACTTCTTTCCTGCCTGTGTTTTGCCCTCTCTTCCACCCGACGAGAGCTCGCGTGCCCTCTTTACGTGCTAGAAGAAAGAGGCCAGTTTGTTTGTCTTAACCAGGGTGACCTAATTGCTCATCGACAGAGTCAGGAGCCTGTAAACCAGACCTAAAAAGAATATTCCACACAATCTGACTGTCCTTTGGAGGGATTTATTTTTTTTTTTGTTTGTTTGTTTGTCTGTCCGTCCGTCCGTCCGTCCATCCATCCATCCATCCATCCATCCATCCATCTATCTATCTATCTATTTATTTATTTATTTATTTATTTTGTCCAATACACAATGAGGGTTTTAGTAGGTATATATCTATATACACATAGTAAAATACATGATGAAGGTTATAGAGGAGATACTCATAGTAAAATATATCTAAGAAATCATAGAAAAGAATAGAACATATTAATGAAAGAATAGAAGAAGAGATATAGGAATAGAAGAAAGGTATAGGAGATATAGGAGAGCAATAGGACAGGGGACGGAAGGCACTCTAGTGCACTTGTACTCGCCCCTTACTGACCTCTTAGGAATCTGGGTAGGTCAACCGTAGATAATCTAAGGGTAAAGTGTTGGGGGTTTGGGGGTGACACTATGGAGTCCGGTAATGAGTTCCACGCTTCGACAACTCGGTTACTGAAGTCATATTTTTTACAGTCAAGTTTGGAGCGGTTAATATTAAGTTTAAATCTGTTGCGTGCTCTTGTGTTGTTGTGGTTGAAGCTGAAGTAGTCGCCGACAGGCAGGACGTTGCAGCATATGATCTTGTGGGCAATACTTCGGTCTTGTTTAAGGCGTCTTAGTTCTAAACTTTCTAGGCCCAGGATTGAAAGTCTAGTCTCACAGGGTATTCTGTTTCGAGTGGAGGAGTGAAGGGCTCTTCTGGTGAAGTATCTTTGAACATTTTCAAGGGTGTTAATGTCTGAGATCCAACTCACCTCAGATTGGGCCCCCTTGTTCTTTCCTATTGAAAACACTTTCCTCCTGAACCTTATTGAATGAGAATGATTGATGATTATAATGATTGATGATCAGTAATAGCAGCAGCAGCTTGAAAGCTCAGAACTACGATGCCTTAAACATGATCTAAGTATTGCTCACAAGATCATATGCTGCAATGTCCTGCCTGTCAAAGACTACTTCAGCTTCAACCACAACAACACAAGAGCACAGAACAGATTCAAGCTTAATATTAACCGCTCCAAACTTGACTGTAAAAAATATGACTTCAGTAACCGAGTTGTCGAAGCATGGAACTCATTACCAGACTCCAGAGTGTCATCCCCAAACCCCCAACACTTTACCCTTAGATTATCTACAGTTGACCTATCCAGATTCCTAAGAGGTCAGTAAGGGGCGAGTACAAGTGCACTAGAGTGCCTTCCAACCCCCTGCTCAATGCTTACTGGCAGTCCTTCGCTTGTGACCACAATTGAATCCATTATTTTTGTTGCTAAATGAGACAGTTGTTGAGTGAGTTTTGCCTCACTTTATGACCTTTCTTCTCACCGTTCTTAAATTAATCAGGGCAGATCTGGCATTGTCAGAAGATCACCAAAGGAGATCCTATGGTCACTGCAACCATCACAAAGAGATGCTAGTTGCTAAGCCTCTGAATTTAATCACATGATCACTGGGAGAGTTCAGTGGTCATGTGAAAAAACAGTCATAAATCACTTTTCTTTTAGTACGTTGTAAGCTCAACCGGTCATTAAATATTTATTTATTTATTTTATTTATTGATTGGATTTGTATGCCGCCCCTCTCCGTAGACTCAGGGCGGCTAACAACAGTAATAAAAACAGCATATAAACAATCCAATATTAAAACAGTTAAAAACCCTTATTATAAAACCAAACTTACATACAGACATACCATGCATAAAATTGTAAAGGCCTAGGGGGAAGGAATATCTTAATTCCCCCATGCCTGACGGCAGAGGTGGGTTTTAAGGAGCTTACGAAAGGCAAGAAGGGTGGGGACAATTCTAATATCTGGGGGGAGTTGGTTCCAGAGGGCCGGGGCCACCACAGAGAAGGCTCTTCCCCTGGGTCCCGCCAAGCGACATTGTTTAGTTGACGGGACCCGGGGAAGACCCACTCTGTGGGACCTGACTGGTCGCTGGGATTCGTGCGGCAGAAGGCGGTCCCTGAGATAATCTGGTCCGGTGCCATGAAGGGCTTTATAGGTCATAACCAACACTTTGAACTGTCTGCTGTAATCTGCTGTACGTTGAGAACTCCTTGTACTGATTATCCTGGTCCAAGAGACGTAGCCCAGATGAAAACAAAGTGGTTTGCTGCTTTTCAGCAACTATGGGTTTACTATTCTCAGTGTAAATGCTACACAGTGAGGGGCAACAGGGAGAATAATTTCCATTGATGCAATTCACATTTTTGAAGCATTTAGTAGGAAATGAAACCCTGGCTCAGAAAAGCTGCACTAGGGAATAAAACTAGTAAATCAAAGACAGACGGCCTTATCAGGTCTTCTCCATTACGGGTTCTTTCAAGTGCAATTTGCTTCCTAGAGACTCACTTTCACGTGCTGTGACTCAGCTATCCTCGATTGTTTAATCTGGACGGTTTTCACACATATGGCAGTGATATGCAGTTGAGCAAGACCAGACCTGGGCAAAGGGATCTCATTAATCATGCAATTTTGGGGGTGTCACCTGCACTTTGTTCAGTCATCTGTTTCTCCAGGAGGTGCAAACTCAGAGCAGCTTTAAAGGCCTGACACTTTCCTCCACTAAACGCAAGAAAATGGAGCTTCCTCTTCAACGTTGGTCTGTTTTTCCACAGGTTGCAACTCTGGGCAGCTCTGTGATGTTTTCCTCCAACTGAGCTGAAGGGTAAATCTTTTATTCTGGGGGAATTGCATCTGTCAGGAATAGCTCTTCACATGGGACGTAATGTTTGATATTAGAACATAATATTAACCGCTCCAAACTTGACTGTAAAAAATATTACTTCAGTAACCGAGTTGTCGAAGCGTGGAACTCATTACCGGACTCCATAGTGTCATCCCCGAACCCCCAACAATTTACCCTTAGATTATCTACGGTTGACCTATCCAGATTCCTAAGAGATCAGTAAAGGGCGAGTACAAGTGCACTAGAGTGTCCCCTGTCCTATTGCTCTCCTATATCTCCTATTCCTTTCTTCTATTCCTATATCTCTTCTTCTATTCTTTCATTGATATGTTCTATTACTATATCTTCTTTTCTATTATTTCTTAGCTATATTTTACTATGAGTATCTCCTCTATAACTTTCATCATGTATTTTACCATGTGTATATAGATATATACCCACTAAAACCCTCATTGTGTATTGGACAAAATAAAGAAATAAATAAAAAAATAAAATAAAAGAAGAGCCATGCTGAATCAGGCCAATGCCCATCGAGTCCAGCATTCTGTGTCACACAGTGGCCCACCAATTATCCACAGGGATCTTGAGCAGAGAGACAAGGCAAAAACCTCCCTTTTCCTTGACCCCCAACAAATGGGACCCAAGGGAATCCTGCCTGCCTCAACCAACATAAAGGCGGTACATGGACATCCGTTTCAATAACCACCCATACACTTGGCATCCATGAATCTGTCTCATTATTATTATTATTATTATTATTATTATTATTATTATTATTATTATATTTGTATGCCGCCCTTCTCCGAAGACTCGGGGCAGCTAACAACAATATAAAAAGACAATGTAAACAAATCTAATATTAAAACAATCTAAAAAACCCCCAATTTAAAGAACCACTCATACATACACGCATACCATGTATAAATTCTATAAGCCTAGGGGGAAGGGACATTTCAATTCCCCCATGCCTGACGACAGAGGTGGGTTTTAAGGAACTTGCGAAAGGCAAGAAGGGTGGGGGCAACTCTGATATCTGGGGGGAGCTGGTTCCAGAGGACCGGGGCCGCCACAGAGAAGGCTGCCTCGAAGCTACCAAGCTGTCACAACCTCTTCTGGAAGTGAATTCCATAAACCAACGACCCTCTGGGTGAAGAAATATTTCCTTTGATTTGTCCTCACTTTCTTACCTATGAGCTTTAGGGAGTGCCCCCTTGTCCAGTATTGTGTGATAGAGAAAATAATTTTTCTCTTTCCACCTTTTCTATCCCGTGCATGATTTTATACACCTTGATCAAGTCACTCCTTAAACGCCGCCTTTCAAGGCTGAAGAGACCAAGGCGTTGCAACCTGGTATCATAAGGGAGGTGCTCCATTTCCTTGATCATTCTTGTTGCCCTTTTTTGCACCTTTTCCAGTTCCAATTATATCCTTCTTGAGGTGCGGTGACCAGAACTGTACACTATACGCAATATTAATCGGCTCCACTTTCTCTGATGGCGTTCCCAAGGAGACGAACCTTTTTTTGCAGTTCCACTGGGCAGCACTGGCTAACTTCCAGCTGGCCAAGAAGGTTTTCAATTGCCTGCTCCTTTAGAAGCCAAAGGGCTGGAAAACTCCAGATGGCCACTAGATGGCAGCAAAACGTTGTCCCAGAAACATCTCTTAGCTGCCCTCTAGTGGCGGTCCAGATACATCAGTCCTTACCATTGGTTATTTCATTATTTTCTATATCCTGTTTATTTTTATTCTGCTGTGTATCCGTGTTTGTGGGTGTTGATGTAACCTCACTGTATTTTCATTTCTGTTCGTGTTTAAAGAAAGCTTGTCTTCCTTAGTCGTGGGGAGGGGAGTTAATTCCACTAAAAAGGTAGAACATATAAATATATAATGCAGGAGGAAGTCGGCTTTTGTTGTTACATGCTCTGTATTTCCAAGTGGAGAGAACCTCCAGAGGCAGCAGATTATTTTATTTCAGAGAGACATTGAAAGGCAGAGACAAAAGCCTTCTGTCTCTTTAATATTTGTTTTAGTTACAAATATATAAACAAACCATACTGGAAACAGAGGCCTACAGCAGGTAAAATAACATAGAAACATAGAAGACTGACGGCAGAAAAAGACCTCATGGTCCATCTAGTCTGCCCTTATATTATTTTCTGTATTTTATCTTAGGATGGATATATGTTTATCCCAGGCATGTTTACATTCAGTTACTGCGGATTTACCAACCACGTCTGCTGGAAGTTTGTTCCAGGGATCTACTACTCTTTCAGTAAAATAATATTTTCTCATGTTGCTTTTGATCTTTCCCCCAACTAACTTCAGATTGTGTCCCCTTGTTCTTGTATTAAAAAACACTTCCCTCCTGAACCTTATTTAACCCTTTAACATATTTAAATGTTTCGATCATGTCCCCCCTTTTCCTTCTGTCCTCCAGACTCTACAGATTGAGTTCATTAAGTCTTTCCTGATACGTTTTATGCTTAAGACCTTCCACCATTCTTGTAGCCCGTCTTTGGACCCATTCAATTTTATCAATATCTTTTTGTAGGTGAGGTCTCCAGAACTGGACACAGTATTCCAAATGGGGTCTCACCAGCGCTCTATACAGCGGGATCACAATCTCCCTCTTCCTGCTTGTTATACCTCTAGCTATGCGGCCATAGCTTCCTTCTCCTCCCCAAAGGAAGCAAATGCATAACTCACTGCTTTATTTATTTGTTTGTTTGTTTGTTTGTTTATTATTAGATTTGTATGGTGCCCCTCTCCGAGGATTCGGAGCAGCCCACAACAAGAACAATACAAATCCAACATTTAAAACAATTTAAAACCCTTAATATAAAAACAATCATACATCTCATTCAGACCATACATAAAGCGGAAGCGGCCCAGGGGAATCAATTTCCCCATGCCTGACGACAGAGGTGAGTTTTGAGGAGTTTGCGAAAGGCAAGGAGGGCAGTCCTGATCTCAGGGGGGAGTTGATTCTAGAGGGTTGGGGCCACCACAGAGAAGGCTCTTCCCCTGGGTCCTGCCAGACAACATTGTTTCGTCGACGGGACCCGGAGAAGGCCAACTCTGTGGGACATAACCGGTCGCTGGGATTCGTGCAGCAGAAGGCGGTCCCGGAGATATTCTGGTCCGGTGCCATGAAGGGCTTTATAGGTCATAACCAACACTTTGAATTGTGACCGGAAACTGATCGGCAACCAATTATTAACAAGGGAGCAAAGTGAAGTGCGTAGAAAGGAAACAAATCAAAATATCACTATGTGTCATGGTATCTAAAAGATATTCTTGGCACTGTTAGGCTACATTCTGAGAAACTGGTTAAAAGTACTTATTTAACCCACAAATAGTTTCCTGAGAAAATATAGACAAGAGGGCCCCCGTTAACATTATACTCATACTGCAAGGGCATTGTTACTCCAAATTCGTTATCCATCGTGAAATTGCAGGTGAGATACATACAGAGCGAAGAAGGTCGAGAGAAGGAGGGAGGTTTTGCACTCATTCATCGTAAAAAAAATCTTAGCTAAGGAATCATTTTGAGGGTACAAGTACCAAATACAAAGTCACTTTGGCGGTTTCAGGCAGAATTTAAAATCATAAGTCCACATTGTTTACTTGTTGTTTGCCTTGTGCATAAAAATTGGGTTTGCCTGCATTATTGATTGGGAAGATGGTCTTAGGCCATAAACCAATGTGCCATCCTTTTCTACACAGCATTTGTGGTACAAGTCACTATGAATTATACTTCAGGGCTGGCTGGACCGGCTCCTAAAATGCGCCTGAAAATTCAATGTGTACATTGCATTGATCAGGATCAATACTCCACTGAAGGAGAAAGCTGGAGGAATAGCTGTTTTCTCTTCTCTCTTCAAATAAGTGAAGGGAAAGATTGCTGTGGGCTCCCAGATAACTACACCACACAGTTTGCAATAAAAAGAAAGAAGTAAAATATTTGTGCAAATCTCTCTTCATATTTGTGTCTTGGTGGTGGCGCGGTGGTTAGAATGCAGCATTGCAGGCTAGTTCTGCCGACTGCTAGCAGTTTGATCCTTACCGGCTCAAGGTTGACTTAGCCTTCAATCCTTCTGGTAAAATGAGGACCCAGATTGTTGGGTGGCAATAGACTAACTCTGCAAACTGCTTAGTGGATGCTGTAAAGCATTGTGAAGTAGTATATATGTCTAACTGCTATTGCTATTAAAATACACTATAGCAGTGATTTTCAACCTTTTTTGAGCCGCGGCACATTTTTTACATTTACGAAACCCTGGGGCACAAAATTACTAGCTCTCCAATTAAATTTGAGCAGTGAAGAATATAGCACACAATAAAGAATGTGTATGCCACGTTATACAGTCAATAGCTTTGTTCACTAACATATGGAATTGCCTCACTGAGCAATGCCAAATCTGATTTCTTCTCTTGAATGTTAAATCTGTAACTATACTATAAATCATTTACGTTTATTGAGAGTTTTTGAAAGCTTTGATGGGCAACAATAAATACACAAAGAATCAATTTGGCTAATTGCTTAATCATTCTCACTTCTCAATTTCTCATCTCATCTCACATTGTGTATGGGATTTCACACTATAAAGCAAAACATATTTTACTTATAAATAACACTGGGGAACAATTTCTATTGAGCTTGATTATTGAGCTTTTTTTAATAGTTAATGAGGCATGCTGGTTTCAAAATGGTAGTTAGTTTTCCTCTACCACGTCAAGTGTTTTCTCTACACATTATTATTATTATTATTATTATTATTATTATTATTATTATTATTATTTATTAGATTTGTATGCTGCCGCTCTCCGCAGGCTCGGGGCGGCTCACAGCAACAATAAAACAATGTACTGTACAACAACTCTAATAATTTAAAAAACACTAAACACCCCTTATTAAAAACAAACATACACACATACATACCATGCATAATCTGTATAGGCCTGGGGGAGATGTCTCAATTCTCCCATGCATGATGGCAGAGGTGGGTTTTAAGGAGTTTACGAAAGTCAAGGAGGGTGGGGGCAGTTC